>NW_006802499.1:0-5850 GCF_000485575.1 Poecilia formosa
CTTTCTTGAAGCACTCAATGTGCAATAAAGCCTTGAATTTCTCCAAGGCAGGGGTGGTGCAAAAGCAACATCTCTGGAAACGATTCTTCCATTGACTGACCAGAAAGTGTCTTGGTCACATCTTGTCATAACTTGAAGAGAAGTGTCCATTTGAGATCTATTTCCATGACCTGCTGGCCTTATACCAAACCTTTGCATAAGATAATAAGCCACAACCCATGATGAGCAAATCAGTCGTTCCTCCTACGACACATTTGTAAAATAATATCTGAAAGGTAAATGGCCTGTACTTGTGTAGTTCTTTATCAAGTCCAAATGACCTGAAAATGCTTTTCACCACATTTAGTCATTCACCCATTCACACACACATTCACACTCTGATAGCAGTAAGCTACTAGATTGTAGCTACAGCTTCCCTGGCACAGTCTGACAGAAGTAAGGCAGTCATACACTGGCAACACCAGGTCCTCTGAATACCACCGGCTGGCATGGTGGCTGAATTGTCCTCTTGATCAAGGTCACAACTACTGACAAAGTGGGGCTTCCAGCAGGCAACCCACCAGGTACAAGATAAACTCCAACCTCCTAGGCTACCATCACCCTATTTACAAGTGTGCTTTTTAGATGGACCACCACCACTTCTTGGACCTGATCATGACTCTGCAGCTTGAGGGATTTAGGTCTACACCTCTCATGTGCTCATTGATCTATTGACATCAGTCTCTGTATAGTTCTTTCTCATCTTTGTTTCTACTACGGTATGAAAATATTCTTGTCTTTCTAGTGGACCAGCAGTTTCTCATCTTGTGTTGAAACCTCATTAGGATCCTCTTTATTTTTAAAGGGTGCATCAAAGAGACAGTTGTCCCTTCATCATAAACCTTTGCAGGTGGTAACAGAGTGCCACATGACTGATGAAGGGTCAGATCATCCTCTTTTTCCATGAACTGATCATATGCATTCAAAATCAGGCATGGAAAATGGTCCATTTTCCCCATATAGTCCATGTCTGAGCCACCACTATCAACATCAGTAAGGATTCCATTTTTCTCACAACTACATTGTTATATACTTTGTCTGGCCATCACTAAGTCCAACAGATCAAGAACCACACTCAAAATTAATCTTAAAAAGGAAAAAGTTAGGAATTGGAAGAATATGGTATGTATTTAAATAAGCACACCTAGGTAAAACGTATTCTCCCACCGGTCACTATTGTGACCGTCAACATGTTTACACATCCTGCTCACACACCTAACAAATTTTTATAAATGCAGGTGAATATCATAACTAGACACTTTAAAGATGATGTGCACTGAAAATCTTTGTTGTATGTTTATTTAAACATACATTATAACTAGACTCTTCTTTGGGAGGTTTGTGGCAGTCTTCCTCTCGCCAAGGTGCAACCAAGATATAATCAGCTCTGGTCATGTGATAATTTACTCTAAACATGTGATACTGCATAAGTATTATCCAAACACTTGAAACTTTCAATGTTTGCTGAACATTAACTGAAAATTTAATCAGGAAGCTTTTTAGAGTCCTTGAAAGTGAAAAAAAATTCTTGGTCACTATTGTGACCGGTGGGGTGAAATGGGTTAACATTCACTAACATGTCTATTAACATTTACTAACATGTCTATTAACATTTACTAACATGTCTATTAACATTTACTAACATGTCTATTAACATTTACNTAACATTTACTAACATGTCTATTAACATTTACTAACATGTCTATTAACATTTACTAACATGTCTATTAACATTTACTAACATGTCTATTAACATTATCTATGATATAATCCCTTTTGATAGGCCTTAATCGCTTTGGCATTCTGTCAGTGTGACAGGAAGCTTTCTACCACACAGAGCTTTCATTTTTAACACATCTCCTTCTGAATTTCACTAAATTAATAGAAACTTCAGAGGAAAATATCTTCAAATCATTTCTTTATTGAGTTGCATCCAGAAAACACTGAGAGGGTTTAGTGCAGATCATCAGAGAAAATAACACTTAGTGCCGCGTTCCTGTTAGGAATGTAAATGGGCAGATATCAAGACAAACGACGAGAGGAGAAAGCATCTCAAGTTTCAGGGAGAGAAAAGGAAAAAGACCCTTTGTTACTGGGCATAATTTGTCTGAAAACCATAAACGACTGGAAGAAATACTGAAAGGCTCCAGGCGCTCCGCCATCACACCCAACAGACCGTCACTGTTTCACACAAATTCAGCTTTTTTTATTATTATATTATAATATGGAAAATTTACAGTGAAATATTATTGCAGGAGAACGGCAGGAAAGAATGTTTTCCAAGACCAGCATAAATAACCTGCAACCTGCCAACTGAAAATGTTTGTATTTAGTTGGATTCATCATGTTGAGCTGGAAAAACTGAGTTTAAATTCAAAGCACAGAGAAACATTTAGGAGTTTTGGTCATTTTGGAAATTTGCCAGGACACAGCAGTTGTGCCAGATCTGACTGACCGCTCCTGATAAAGTGACAGGAACAGGACAGTACCAGATGTGGAAGCTCTTAACTCTGGCCGTCGCTCGCTCCCCAGCCGTCTGCAGCCGAGCGACGGCCCAGGTCTCGTCTGACTGGCTGACCTGGTCAGGGTGCCTGCATGGTGGAACGTGAGTTTGGCTCCAACGTGATCCAGGAAGCCTCTGTGTGCCACGACTCGGTGCCCGCCCAGCAGAAGAAGGAGTCCGCTGACCGTGGTGACGTCTCTGTGAGAGACGCAGCCTGAGTGCAGCGCTGAGATGAAGGTCAGCCGCCCACAGGGAGCCGTTCAGAGGGCACAGTCTCCAGGGAAACGTGTGTGCAGCCCAAGATGATGCGGACATTTGGAGACAACCTCAGGAATCTCTGAGGCAGACGGGCTTTCACCACCTCACGACTGAGCCACATGTTGATGGGAGAGAACACTAGATAGAGGTAGTTGGCCCAGGTGACGGTGACTCAGCTGACAGTAGCAACGGTGACCTGAAACATGTCAGCAATAAGTTGCTCCTTCATGCCCACTGCCACCTTGAAAGAGTAGATGAGGAACTCGTCCATCAGAGGCCGGCTGCAGCTCTCGCTTCCTCTCCCAGTTTCTGCGTCCTGCTCCAGTACACAAGGCAGGATGCAGAGGGTGCAGCAGACTGCCAGAACATCCGGAAAACACGCTCAGATGGAAATTTGGTGTAGAAGCGAAACAAATCGTCAGAGGCACAAAAACAGCTAAAAAGTGTGGCAGACAAATGCACTTTCTGGAGTCTGGCCTCTAACTAGTCCATGTGATCCAGAGCTTCATCAGGCGCAGCTGGAATCCCACAAATGCACCTGGATCAAATGATGGCTCGTTAGCATTGTCAAGGTTGTTACTGCCACCAGGGAGAGAACTAAAACGTGCAGGATGCCGGGCCTCCAGGACCCACTTTGGGTGCTCCAGCTCCAGGTGGTGAGTACATCCACACACAGGCTGAGTTATTCTCCTTCCACCGCGGCTGGGTTTTCTTAGCATGTTGTATTTTTAAGGATGCTAAAAGTCAGTGGTGCTTTGAAATGGGTTTCTGTGCCTGGAAACACGCAAGAGATCTATTTAAAGATCAAGAAAACAGCCAAAGTCGCAGAAAAGCAAAGCGACTGCTCTGCTCGCTCAGTGCGAAGTTAAAAAAGCGGAGCTAGCTTTAGCCTCCGGCTAGCAGCGGCGGGAGGAACGTCCTTCAGGCCAACAGTACAAAATAGTCCAAGTGGCCCGACACGCAGATAAAACCCAGTTGCCACAGAATAAAGATTTTGAGCAAGTTTGGCTGTCAGAGGGGAAATACTCACCCTGACTATGAGCTTGGTAAGGAAATAGGCATGATAATTAGATTCAGTTGATTAAAAATTGAAAGAGGGAGAGAGACCGATGAAAAAAGATAGAAACGAAGAAGGATAAATAAATATATATGATGAATAGTGTTGAAGAAGATTTTAGGTTATAGTATATTTTTGGGAAAATATATCTAGCTCAATCTTCCTCTGATCCCAGGTTCCCCCAGCCGAAGTGAAGCCACACAGAAAACAATGAGTGCAGACGTCACAGAAGTTCAGAGTTTAATCCAATAGAAGACAATTTATGCAAATTACAACAGAAACTGCTGAACAACAGAGACATACATTCATTTACCTGGGACAAATGGAAAAGAAGAAAGAAAGAAAAGCAAAGACGTCTTTGGAGAATTGTGAGAGGAAATCTGATTAGTTACTCCTGTGTACAAAGTCTTATAGTAAAGGCATATTCTTGTCTTTAATATACTCAAATAAGGCGTGCCTTTGCTCATCCAACCAGGATCTGTCTCTGACCCTCTTTAAAACTCCGTGCAAGTCACAATCTAAGGCCATTTGTCCCCATTATCTAAACAAAATGGAAGCAGAGACTCTCCTGAACTCCTGCTATTTTATGGCTTTTCACGGATCTGTGTGAAAAGCTGGAACTTCTCCTGATTGTTTTCCTACACAGACAAAGGCAGTTCAAAAGATCTTAGCAAACCATCTGCTGTAACTACAGGTAACATAAAGGTCAATAGGCCAGAATAAGTTACTAATTTTAAAACTATAATTAGGCTATTTCAATCAAGACATGTTAAGTTTTTAAAACTAGCATATTTTAAATTTATTTTCTTAACAATAGACAATACTGTCCACTTTTTCTTCCTTAGGAATCTTCTGTCAAATATGTGGACATATTCAAGACCAGCGGTACAACACGTCCATCGCAGAAGGTTTTGAGTCGATCTCAGCATTAGGTGATAAACTGAACGCCGCCAGGAGGCTGAGACCAGGATGTCCTCCTCTGACTGGCTTTTCAAAACGTTCACTAACATCTTAAACGTTTGTAGCTTCATTAAAGAATAATAATCGACAAAATTAGCTACTCAACCACCGCTGTGTTCATGAGAGGCTTATTAATAATCGAGTTAGGGTAACCCTAAGCTATATGTCATGAGGTAGATCTCAGGTGGCTGGTGGTAGAAAAAGTAGATCTTGCTCTCAAAAAGTTTGGGCACCCCTGTTCAAGTACTTTAATAACTATTTCGTTTGTAGTAATAGTCTTCACATTGATTAGTTATCAACCGTTCTACAGAAAAATTGCGATTTAAAGAAAAAGCAGCACCAATTGCAATTTTTTTGGCCACTCACCGATCTTTTAAAAAGTATGGAAGTAAATATGTGCCATCAGAATTTGAATGAAAAATGCATCTGATACTTGAATGTTGTATATTTGCGTTTACTTTTTCAATTTAAAAAAAAAATTCAGTGTCATTTGTGCATGTTTGCAATTTTCATTTGTTAAAAAAATTCACATTCCTATTTCAAAATGATGAAATTTTCAATATATATATTTTTTCAGTGTTAAAAAAAAATTCAGCTTATAAAAAAAAATATCAACTTTTAAAAATTCAACTTGCTCAAATTTGCAGTCTCAAACTCAGCGTCTAAAAATTTGCTGTACAAAAATGGCGAGTTTACTTCAGGTCACAGACATTAGCAATCGTTGCCAGATTCCAACACCCAGCCAATCACATGACCCAAGCGTCATATTGAAGAAATACCAGCATCACTGAGGCCAGCGACCATGGAGCCAATCAGAGCGCAGCTCCTTAGCACAGCAGGTAAAGTATGCCGCCCCCTCCAGGTGAGATGCAGTACTACACGATGTTCTGCGGCCTTAGGGCAGTGTTTTTCAACCACTGTTCCGCGGCACACTAGTGTGCCGTGAGTGATCCTCAGGTGTGCCGTGGAAATTATCCAATTTCACCTATGGTACCGTATTTTCCGGACTATAAGCTGCTTCTTTTTTCCTAAA
>NW_006802500.1:0-5841 GCF_000485575.1 Poecilia formosa
GGTTTATTGAACCAGCTGCCACTGAGCACTCCTCAAAGGATTTCTGACAAAAGAGACAGAAAGCTAAATGATTGGAAGAATTGTCCAAGAGCCAAGGACCACTTACAGAGTGCTTCACGAGGATCTGGATTTACAGCTCCAGTTTTTTTTTTTTCCCTCAATGCTTTCGACCTCCATGACCTCTCTGCAAACTCACAGTAAAGGAATTCTCAGCTGAAAAGAAAAGATAGCAAGCCTACGTAATGCTGGAAATAGTTGGTTCAGACGGGACCAAAAGTAACCAAATCAGAATTGTATACATTACATTATTAGAGAAAAAAAAATCTCTAAGTATGTCATAAATTTCAGTTTCTGGACCACATATTTACCCCCCCATTTCAACTAATTTTACAACTGATTGTTCAGGTTGTGTGAATGTAAATATTCCCTGAGAAATACACTGACAATGGGGAAAATGGGAGGTTTAAGAAGCTTCAGGAGCAGTTTCTCCATATAATAACAAATGTTCTTGTTATATAGAGAAAGTTTCTTGTTTTAATGTTCTCACTATAATGAGAAACTTTCGTGATTTTCATCATGAGACAAGTTTTTTATGTTATAAACAGATATCAATCTCATCTTGTTATAGCAAGAACGTTTCTCATTTTATCATAAAGTTATAAGAAAACGTTTCTCAATGAAACGAGGAAGTTTTTTGTTCTAATGTTCTCGTTATGAGAACTTTCTCATTGAAGTTTCTCATTTTGGCGTTCCTAATGTATTAACTTTGCCCAGCTTTCTCATTTAAATGAAGTTTCTCATTATGAGATGAGTTTTAAATATTTAACAATACAAATACGTCCGCGAAACAAATAACTTTAGTTGTAACAATATAAGAATATTGCTACATATTTTTTTATATGTAGACTATAGAGTCTATATTCTGTAGACTCTATACCAGGGGTGGGCAACTCCAGGCCTCGAGGGCCGGTCTCCTGCAACTTTTAGATGTTTCCCTACTTGAACACACCTGAGTGAAATAATGAGGTCATCAGAAGACTCAGGAGAACTTGACTGAACTTAGGAGGTGATCCGGCTTTTGGATTCAAGCGTGTTGGACCAGGGTGACATCTAAAACCGTTTTCGCTCTGCAAGGAATGGAACAGCACGGAACCAAACGGCACACTTCGGTCCGGTTCCACCCGTACTGCAGCCCTGTTGTGTTTGCATATAACTGAGGGCGCCATCAAAGCTGTACCTGACGTCATTATTTTTTAAACTAAACAATGGTTTCGATGTAGCTGGCCGAAGCCTTTTCCTCAGAGTTGTGGAGGAAAACTCTCATTCCTCGTTGACCGATCTAGCTCATTCTGTACTCGTTCATCAGCGAGTAAGCGGAGGAAAAATATTACCTCATCATGGGACCAGGTAGCAGCAGAATATTGAGAGGAATTCATCGCAAATTAAAAAAAAATAATAAAAATATTAAAAAGAGCACTCTTTACAAAATACAGTAAGAACAGTTTAGTGAGAGCCAGCTAGAATCGATCAACAGCTAACTGCAAAACAACCAACGGCTGACTCTAAACCAATCAGCCGCTGATTCTAAGCAGCCCCGCTTTGTCGGCCTGATTGGAACCACAGCTCTTGTGGTTCCAAGGAGCCGGGTGGCACCGGGTCAGAAGTTCTAATGTAAACACGGTCGGCCCTACTTTGAACCCGTGCCGTTCAGTTCCTTGCAGTGCAACCACAACCACAGGAGTCTGTAAACAACTTTATACTTTATTGTTATGACCTTTCATATTTAAAAGAGAAAATTCTTTGGTCTTAATAAGATGTAGGTCTAGATATAATGAGCAAGTTATATTGAGATGCTGCTCCTGAATTTATTTCCATGTTCTGGCAGATAAAGGCTTCCATACTATTAGGCCTGTCAAGATAACAATTTTTGCTGAGCGATTAATTCTCTAAAAAAGTATTGCGATAAACTATAATATTGTTTAAATACGTTTTAACTCCAATTTAATGGAAATTACTAATAATGCACACCATTTCCTGCCATAGATGGATACACTTTATTTTCAAAAGAACACATAACACTGGAACTGATAACTAAATAAACAAAACAACCAAAAACAAAAATAAAATGGATTCTCAGTCTCCATTAACAAAAAACGTACTTGAATAAAAAGTAAACAACATAAAGCCAAAGTGGAAATAAATACTGCATTCAACCAAAAGAGTGCAGATTATGAAGTCTGTATACTGTATTGCCCTTCAGTAATCACTAGATTTAATTAGAGAAGATGGGCACATCCGACTACCTAATGCAATAGTTCATACTACACGATTTTCTGCCCCCATTTCCCCCTGAAGATAATCTTAGAACGTTGGCCGATCTAAGATTGTCGCTGGTGATTTCTAAATCATCCTGCAGTGTAATTTAGATCATCGTGGCCTCTCCGATCTAAATCAGCGGTTTTCCCCGACTGGGAGCTTTAACGCTGAATGTGACAGGTAGCCAATCAGAAAGCGCGGATTCTCCTCCTGCTTTCTGAGGGGAAATTACAGAGGGGAATCCCAAACAGCTGACACGGCGCAACCCGAAGTCCAGCGGACATCGGAGATATGTGGAAACAACATTAATATTTATTTCACATTTCGGGCAAAGAATATAGAAATGACAAGGAGAGGAGTTGGAGCCAAATTGCTACCGCAGTTGATAAACCCGGTAACTTTTCAGCTGCTCTTCGTTAACGTGACATAAATAGGTTATAATGACTTTTATTCAGTCAGGACTTTACGCTGACTCTAGCCACATGCATCACAGGTAGATTCTAGTAAAGCATTGATTAATGCCCGATTTTAAAATTAGTTAACTGGACTTGTAGCCATTATTTTGGGCTACAAGTCCAAAATAATGGCTGTGTGGCTCGACACCACACAGCACGATCGAACCGTTATACCTATGATTTCTGCTAATGTGTGATCTCTCAGGTTTTGAAAATGGGCCGACAACTCGTGTCGTGTGCGCTGGATATTACACTAAGGAAATAGGAAGGGAGGGTCAGTGGAGAGCACCGGAGTTGAGCCTTTCTTCATTCAGTGTCATCAAGAGAAAGAAAAAAAAAAGGCAGGAAGAGACGATAAAGCCGATAATTAAAATGATGTCGATAGGTTTAATTTATCGTGCGATTAATTGATTTATCTTTTATCGCGACAGGCCTACATACTACTGAACATTTTGGAAAACTGCTGATGAACTTAGATTTTCATTCAGAATGCTTTCTTAAAGTAAAGTTTCCCAGTTGTTACAACCCCACCCCAAGGCCCCTAAGGTAAGTTCTGGCACTAGGTTTAACATAAAAATCAGTAGTTAATGTCAGTAACAAAAATATAGTTTATTTTACAATTCTGGTAACATCTCAACAACAGGAGACAGAAAACACAGGGAAGCTTTAAGCTTCAGGGTCTCCAAGGCTAAAACAACAAACAAAACACCTCCCTTAACTATAAAATAAAACAACCACTTTCAGTGACGTGCGGTGAGGTTCATTGCTGGTGAGGCACTGACTTATGACTTAGACACCACACATATTATTGGACGTACGGAAATTTCGCGCATGCATACAACGCTGGAGGGCAAAAAGACTAATCATTTACATGTCATTCATAGCTGCGTTAACTCAGTGAAACTTAGAAATGTAAATATTGATTTCGTGCTATGATCCACAGCAAAGTTATCTGTATTCGTTAAGCTACGCAAACTCGTTGCCAACTGACAACAATGAAACTTCATGTTTTAGGATTTAACACCAAAAAACATTCAAGAATTTTGCTCACAGAACATTCAGTCGGTTGCTGTAGTAAGTTTTAGGCTTAATGTTTAATTAATAAATAATTGCTGCGGTAGATTAGCTACCGCTTCTACTTTACTGAATTATTTAGACATACAAACTGTAGCCCAAAAAACGCACATTTAATTAAAAAAAAAAAAACATCTTATTGCTGTCTTACCTTTTGTATCAATGAAATCCATGCACCGCTAATTCTGCACAAAAATATCCGTTCATCCAAAGCCAAGTCTATCTTCGGCATGTCTTTTCTACTCCGTTTGAGAATCATCAAACTGTCTCGAAGCAAAACTTTCAGCTCCGGTGTTGGTCTTCCTTTAGTTATTATCTCCTGCTTCAATTGAAAATCCACTTTAGAAAAAAAAAAAAACTGCTAAAGTGTAGAAACGTAGTCTTTCATGTTTACGTCGGAAGAAAGGAACAAACAAATATATCGCTGTGCTTTACTTATTTACTCTATGGCTAGCTCCAGGGCTAGCTCACTGTGTCTTACTCTGCGCCCCCTGCCATGAGGCAAGAGAACTGCCTGCCTCCCCTGGAGTCACACACACACACACACACACACACACACACACACGATACACACACAGTTGGTGACAAAAAAACACTGTACATTATATACATAAGCTAAATTATGGAAAATCAGTCCATATATTAAATGTTTTTTTAGCCATTTCATTGCCGGCGTACAGAAGGACGAACTTGCTCCCATAGAATGGCAGCCAGTGCAGTTAGCGAGAGGTTGCGCAATCCCAGGTGAGGCTCAGCTCGCTGCTGCCTCACCGACTTCGCTTCTGAGCATTTGAATGGGAAAATGCGAAAATCCAGCGATTTTGAAGAACAAATCATCAGAATTGGTTAAGCTAAGTAAAAAATAGATACTTTATAGTACAAACCACAGGGTGAAAATAGCAATATAAATGGTTTTTATTATTATATTATTTTTCCATAATGACAGGTGAGGCAGAGCCTCACCTGCCTCCCCTGACCGCACGTCACTGACCACTTTCTAAAGAAGAACTAAAAGAAAATACAAAACCTGAACTCCCTGGCTTAACACAAAACAGGAGAAAACAGTTAAAAATGGTAGAGAACTCCTACCGGCTTCCACTGTGAACAGAAAAACACAACTTTAGTTAAACACTAGACCCCTCACAATATGCTCACAGCAGAATAACTTAAGTTCCCACAAACAGTCAGACAAGATCACATCAGATCAAGGACCAGGGTCTCCAGCATGAAGCTCTTTATGGGGTGGCTGACGAGCTCCAATATATTTCACCTGCGGCAGCCAGGTGGAGCTGAAACACAGACCCAGAGCTCTCTCAGGAAGAGAGCCCCTAGAGGTCAGTGACCGTAACACCAGTTAAGTCTATTCTTTGAGGAATTAAGAGAGTTCTGAAGTCATGAAGTAGTCTAGCCCAGGTTTTTTGCTGCCGATTCTGATCATCCATGAGCAGGGGCGTGGTATAGGGGGAAAGTGATGACGATTCTAGGGGCCCTGACCAACAGGGTCAGGGCCCCTAGACAATTAATTGTTAAATTGTTTTAACAAATAATTAAAACAATTTAATTATTTGTTTTTTGTTCATAGAAATAAAATAAAAAATCGGAGCCCTGTCAATTACAAAATTAATCATATTGTATTTTCAAAGATTTGTTTTTAGGAGTAAAAATTTAATGTTCCCACTCCCAGATCAAAAAACACACATCCATATTTGCTATGAACTCTCCCCCTCCTGCATGAAATGGTTCATTCCTGCTTGGAGCGCTTCTGAGTGATGCTGTTAGCAGCAGACAGTAGGAAGACACAAACGATTGTGGCAGTTACTGTGCTGCTAAGAAAAGTTATAAAATCAGGTTTTCAAAAAAAGAGAGAGAGAGGGGGAGAGAGAGAAAGTCAAGAGTGTTAATTTATAACCCAATTTTTCTCCAAGAGAGGTGGGTAGACTGTGTGAGATTATCAACCATTTAGCATAATTAGCTCAGCTACAGACTACTGCTTGCC
>NW_006802501.1:0-5813 GCF_000485575.1 Poecilia formosa
TTAAACGTGATTGAAGGAATCAAAGCAACACTCCAGTTTGTCTTCCATGTGGAAATATAAAACTATAACATGGTTTAAACCTAAAAAAACGTCAATTTCTACTTCGTATTTACTGCTCCTCTAACTCTGAATAAACATGAGGGCTGGATCTGCCTCAGGCAACAACCGAAAAATAAAATATCTGAGTTTTATTTCTCCGGCAGGAAAATCTCTGCTGCTGAGACAAAAAGATTAAGAGTTTAGCTTCTTAGTGTTTGTGCCACAGCGTAGATCTATGTCACGCAGACTGAGTTGCTCCGTTTCTCTCCTGGAGGAGAGGTTTGGATCTCGGTGAAAACCAGGCTCACCTCTCCGTCTGCGGCACACGTTAACCAGAGCGCCGCCGTCTCAGTGAAACCTGCGGTCACTAAGAACCGCTCTGAGCAGGTCCAGGCTCCGACCCGAAATCAGCTTCATTCTCTTTGCTGAGGAAGAGGAGCAGAAACCACTCTGGGTCAAACCTTAACGGGGTCGGGCTTCGCTTAAATTAAAGAGGAGCGGGAGCCGCACAGGTCCATGGCTCAGACGGGTCGTCTGTTCATCATGGACGCCAAATGTCTGGCCTTCAAGGAGGAATAAAAGGAAACCAGAAGCTCCTGTTTGTTACATTTATTCTCCTGAAACATCCTGAATCCAGTCTTGAAGCAATCGAAAGTTGCTGCTGAATAAGGGAGACAAAGTGCCTGAAGTCGTGGATAAAGTTAGTTTAAAGGAAAAACTCTGAGGCCTTGTCCAAACATAGCTGGATATTTATGTGATTTTGGCCTTTCATCCCATGTAGCTTAATTTAATATAACTAAAATGATTTATAATGAAAACTCTGGCCAATTCTCTGTTTTTGTATTTGCATGTGGAAACCAGAGATTTAGTAATAGGATCTTGACGTCACATGAGTGACCATTGTTACTAGATGAGCTACTGATTCTTGCGTTGTTTCAGACACTTTTTACTTGTGCATTTATAAACCCAAATGATCCAACATGGAGGCTCATCCTCCATATACTGGCTTTAACAGGATTCCCAGTCGACATCATCTTGTTTTATTAATTAACTTTATATTCTAACACTGTATTTAAAAGTAGTTCAATCTCTCTCTGTCCACACAAATGAAACTCCGCCGCCATGTTTAATTCCTAACAGGAAGTCAGTGTTGTTTTGAAGGATTCTGATTGGCTGACAAGTTTTAGCTTACCACTACACTGCCCCCTATTGGTTTGGCATGATTTAAACAACAGTCAGTGGTGTAATTTAGCAGACTTGTGTTAATGAACAGTTTTCCTAAACTGATCAGGAGTGGATGTGATTATTTTATAAAAGCGAATATCTCCACTACATCATTTTAAAAAGGTAATTGAGAATAAATTAGAGTTTAGGAATAAAGTTTGAACTACTGAGAAAACCAAAAATCGTAATTCTGTTTTGCAATTTAATTCAAGATATTGATAATAAAGTGTGAATAATAGGTGTAGAGTTAAAACTGATCCACATTCATTTAATGTTTTTGAACCAGAAATCTGCCGCTGACTGACGGCTGCTGAGCCTCAACCAGAACCTTTAGGAGCGATTAGTTTCCTTGAAGGATGATGAATGTTTTTCTTCCTCTCTGTTTCATCGGCATGTCACTGGGAATCATCCATTGCTGATCATCTATTATTGATCAGTTGCAGCTGTTAATTATGGATGAGGTTCCTTACGAACGCCGCTGCCGGCTGAGATCTGTTCTCACCTTCCAGGAGAAATGCGACGGAGACGTGATTTATTTCCCCAATAGAACATCGAGTGACAGTGAATGCACCGTGATGAGTTCAGGGCTCGTTTTGATGTAGGAAACGTGTACTGTTTTAAAGTTTCTGAAGACATCTAATGATATTCTGTTGGCCTATAATTTTGATATTTTAGTTTTTTCCTGCAGTGATTTAGTTCCCTCAGTTTGTGTTTCCCAGGGGAATAAAAACCATGTGACACAGAGGCTAAATTCTCCTCAAAATGGGAAAGACAAGACAGTGCAGCAGTAAGACGAAAATTTAACTTATGCAGCGTTTTCCTGGTCAAAGTGAAAGGGTTCAAAATAAAGGCAGAGAATCAAGGACAGGAGGCAACTTTATATTATATTACAGTTAGTTTGCAAACTAAATATTTAGCTTGTGAATTAAATATTGTTTATAAACTTAAAATTTATTTTGTAAACTAAATATTTAGTTTTGAACTAAATATTTAATTTATTAGCTAAATATTTGGCTTGTGCATTAATTTAGTTTGGAACTCTGACATTTATATGTGGATCAGCCTTCAGACCTCTCTGCTCTCCTGGTTCTGATCTGCATCCAGAACCAGAACCAAACATAGAGAAGCAGCATTCAGCTTCTATGCACCACAAATCTGGGAGAAACTTCCGGAAAACAGCCGAAAAACTGATTTCCTTTAAATCCAGACTAAATCCCGCCTGGTTAGAGCTGCTTTAGAAACATGATGAATGAAACATTAATCAATAATCTGATGTGTAATGATGGCAAAATGCAATGCTTCGGTTGTTGAGTGTGTTTTTATGATGTAACACACTTTGAACTGCCTTGTTACTGAAGTTAAACTCAAATAAACTTGATTGATTGATTGATTGATTGATTGATTGATTGATTGATTGATTGATTGATTGATTGATTGATTGATTGATTGATTGATTGATCCAGTGGCTTCATTCGGATCAGAACAGAACCAATCAGGAGTAATAATCAGTTTAATAAAACCTTTTTTCCTCCCAAACATCATCTCCATCAGCCTGAGCTGATTTTGGTAAACTCTACATCACTGGAGCCTTTAACTTGTGGAAATTGTGGGTCTTTGAGCTGCTTTTGGTTATTATTGTGAAGTTGGGTTAAAAAAACATCCCAGGTTTCCTGACTCAACGTCTCCAGAGCGAATTTTTCCGCCTCCTGCAGTGAAACCTCTCGCTTCAGGAACAGACCTCCCACCGAACGCTTTTCTTTGAACGCCGAGCCGCTTGGAAATCTGCAGCCTGTTTCCATCTGCAATTAGTAAATAATTTCAGTTTGAAATCAAAACGAACCCGGAACCAGACGGGTTCTGTGCCTCTGCAGATGTTTGCTGGGCTTCATCTTTAATTCTGAGTGAAAAGCATCAGGTTTTAATGTGAGCTTCATTAAATCTTCTGTCTGGAGTTTAGGCTGAGGAGAAACGAATGGAAAGGTGGCAGAGCGAGGATTTACCGAAGGCCACTTCCATCTTCTCTCATTCAGTTTGACTTCCTCCCTCCTCTTCCTCACCCCCACAGATGCCTTGATCTCTCTTTAGTCTCTCTTTCCTCCATCCAGAGAATCATTAGAGCTCAGATGTGATGGCTGGGACACATCAGAGGGAACCTGCAGCCCAACGTGTCGAAGCTTCACCTCTTTTCAACTCTTCCTTTTCTGATCTCATTAACATTTACATTCGCTCCATAGATCCTCCACCGCTGAGCAGCTCCCACCGTTTCATCACTTTCTGCTGGAGAAAAACTTCTGTTCCTGCAGGAAATCGTGTTTATCAGGCGTTGAAAATAAAATCTTCTTCCTCATTTATTACCTGTCTGTTTCTAACCTTCATTTTCAGCAGATCTCCAAGTTTCTATAAAGTAAAAAATAAGATGAGTTAAATTTTCCTCTCATGAAATTATTCTTTGGTTGATTTTTTAATGCGATAAGCAAACACCTGGAGGTGGAGCTTCTTAAAGAACCAGACGCCCAATTTCAAGGCCTTACCTTAGGAAGTCAATTTTTTAAGTTATACTTGATAAATGTAGTATATTTATAACAACTGGAGGTTACATAGTTTTTTGATTGTGCTATGAAATGGCATTATGTGGATGGAAAATACATAATACTGCACCTTTTAACATCTGTGTGGTTTCTAAGGATCTAATTGGATCAACAAAAAAAAGCCAAACTTTCATCCTCAGATCCTCAGATTCTGATGCTGAAACTGGATCAAAGTTCTTGTTTTTAGGTTTTATTCTGAGCAGAAATGTTTGTTTTTCAGGATTAACGTCCACTCAGCGTTCCTCTAGCAGCAGGACCCTAGAGAGCAGTGGCAACTCACGCTGAAATCTGCGGCAGGTTCAGATTAATTCAATTGATTCTTTACTGTTTGGGGGTTTAGAGTTACATCTGGGATTAAATTATTTCCTTGATATTCTCAGCTCAGCTTTGCTCCACCCCTTTATTTTTTCTCTGTTTTTTGATATTTTATTTAAATGTTGCTAGTGACTGAGAAATCATCAGCATGTGAATATTTACAACAGACCACATTTGGTCCTTTGATTGAAAAGAGAGTGTCTGTATGTTTAACTTTTTCTGAGCAAAACACCTGCAATTATTACATTTGCTTTTTGAAAGCATGAAGAAATTCAAGAATGGAAAGGGGAGCGACAAAACACGGAGCAACTTTTATGTTTTGTTCACAAGATTAAAGATAAATGATAGTTTTACTGGACATCTGCAGCCACACAAGGAAAAGTAAATAAAAATGCTTAAATTTGTAAAATCAACCTTTGGACAAAAGTGAGAACTTGCTGTGAAACAACACTGCTTCAGCTACACAAGCAACTTTTTAAATTAGCTCTGCTCTTTCCAGCAGACATGAATTAATTCTTGTTTTAGATGTTTTATGGTCATAATTTCCACTTGGCTCCAGGATAAAGTTGTCCCTGTTAGCCGCGTGATTTTTGAAACAGACTCTTTTGGCCCTGATGGTTTTGGGGATTTCTCCCCTCCCGGCATGGACTAATAATAATATTAAAATGCTTAATAATTTATTGATACGTCCAGGATGTGTGTTTTTAGCAACAGAAAGTTTAACATCTGATACACAGATTTTTTTATTCAAGTGATCATATAAAAGATGATTTTTTAAAAATATGACAAATATTTATTAGCTTAACCTATCATTGTGTTTTTTTAATAAATGTATCAAAAATATTGTGCAATTTAATCTGATTTATTCAGAATGTTTATCAATGTGTGGCTGCATTTAATCCCATATTAGTTTATTGTGGCAACTATTGGTTTATCATGGCAGATGAATAAATTAATAATTCAGAAACAGGTTCAGATCATTTTTACTTTCCAGTCGGTTTAGAGTAATGATGATGAAGAAGAAGGGGGAGCTGATCCTGCTCTTCCTCAGTGTTGCTCCTCGTCCTCATTTTGATTCCCAGTCCTGCTTCGTGCCGTCAGCTCTCTCTGAGCTCCTCTTCCTCACTGACAGATAATCAATGAGCGTATGCCCACAGGGGAAGAGGCTCCGGCTGGGCGCCATGGATTTCCAATCGGCCCGTCGACCCACTGAGGGATGGCAGCCGAGAACAAAATGTACCGAGAGCGCTGGGAAGGCTGGGAACACACAGGAGGAACTACTGGGAACAACTGGGAAAGACTGGAATCACTGGGACATCTGGGAACCACCAAGAACTGGAATCAGAAGAACTACTGGAAACAATCACTGGGAGCTACTGGGAGTCACTAGGAATCCTGACAACTGCTGGGAAAAACTGGAATCATTGGGAACCCTGGGATTACTGGGAACTACTACGAGCCTCTTGAAACAACTAGATCCACAGGGAACCACTGGGAACTAAGGGACTGGTAGCTTCAGGATCTTCGGACGGACCGGTTAGCTCCAGCTGGACCCAATAGTTTCAGTCCAGCCCATTAGCCTCAATCGGACCTGTTAACCTCAGCCGGACCCAGTAGTTTTAGCCGGACCCAGTAGTTTCAGTCGGA
>NW_006802502.1:0-5800 GCF_000485575.1 Poecilia formosa
AAAACCCAACAAAAAATAATTTTAGTACATGTTATGTGTCAGAAGAGGGCTTAGAAAATAATACCAAAAAAAATAAATAAATTTGACCAAAAGGGCACTTGGGGGCAAGGAGCAAAAGGGGCAGGTGCTCAAGCACCCCCAGACCCCCCCTTCTGCACGTGCCTGACTCACGTCTGGTTAGGAAGCGCATTCAAAACCTTTGGTTGAAATGGCGCGTTAAATTCAAGTCTCCATTACAGACCAGAGAAAACTAAGGAGAATGCAACGTTGTGTTAATCCATTTGAGGAGCCGGTAGTTTATCTTGAGGAAATAAATGACGACACAAAAGTTAATTAGACTGTAACATGCGCAGTCCGCTGCTCAACCACTGCGGAAGCGGCTCCACCGCTGCGAAGAATTAAAAACCGCTGGAAGTAACTCATCCAGCGGTTTTAAGAAATGGAGGAGCTGCTAATGTATGGAGAGCCATTTCAGCCAAAATTAAATAAATAAATAAATGGGTGAAATAAATAAAAAATGAGTAAAATAAATCAATAAATGAAGAAAATGAGTCAAACAAATACAAAATTAGTTAAATAAATAATTTAGCTTTTTCATTAACCCAATTTTTCATTTATTTACTTTTCATATTAATTTCTCAATTTCCCTTTTTTCATGCATCTATTTTTCATGTATTTTTAATTTACCCATTTTTCATTAATCTGTTTTTCCTTTAACCATTTTTCAATGTCCCTTTTTCATCAATCCAATTTTCTCATTTATTTTTCAGATTATCAATTTCTCTTTTTCATTTATCTATTTTTCATTTATCTCTATTTTTTATTAATCTATTTTTTAATTTAACCATTTTTCAATTTCCTTTTTCCATTAACTCGATTTTCTATTTCCCAGTTTCATTAATCAATTCCTCATATATCCTTTTTATTTACCCATTTTTCTTGTTTCTATTTTTCATTCAACATTTATTTGAAAAATTTTTAATTTTCCCATTTTCCAATTTCCCTTATTCATTTAGTATTTCCTTATTTTCTTATTTATCACATTCCATTTCCCCGCAAAACTTAGAAAAAAAAAATGCAAATGAGGAGAGGCACGTCATCAGGCTACAACTTCCCCTCATTCTTTCAGCTCGATGCTCCATAGAGCTGCCTCTGGATATTGCAGTTCACTTGCGATGTACAATAAAGTTTGCTCCTTATAGTTGGGTCACAGCTGGTAGCTACGAAGGTGTCCCGAACCTTCAATCGTAAGCCAACTTCAGCGGCCGTTTCGTCCAAACTATAAAAACCCCCGACGGTGAAGCTCTGAGTCCATGAGAGCCGCCAGCTGAAACACGTTCTGTCTGAGCGGCCACACGAAAAGTAAAGTATTTTCTAAGTTAATGAGCTTCAGCTTATTGATAACCCGTTAGTAGGTCGCCATCTTTCTTGAAGCAAAGTACAGGTGACGCTAACCAACCAATTGGGGAAGTTGTAGCCTGATGACGTGCCTCTCCTCATTTGCATTTTTTTTTCTAAGTTTTGCAGGGAAATGGAATGTGATAAATAAGAAAATAAGGAAATACTAAATGAATCAGGGAAATTAGAAAATGGGAAATTTTTAATTTTTTTAAACAAATGTTGAATGAAAAATAAAAGAAAATGGGTAAATAAAAAAGGGATATATGAGAAATTGATTAATGAAACTCGGAAATAGAAAATCGGGTTAATGGAAAAAGAAAATTGAAAAATGGTTAAATTAAAAAATAGATTAATGAAAAATAGATAAATGAAAAAGAGAAATTGATAATTGAAAAATAAATAAATGAGAAAATTGGGTTAATGAAAAAGGGAAATTGAAAAGTGGTTAAATGAAAAATAGATTAATGAAAAATGGGTAAAGGGATAAATGAAAAATAGATTAATGAAAAAGAAATTGAGAAATTGATATGAAAAATAAATGAAAAATTTTGTTAATGAAAAAGCTAAATTAAAAAATTGTTAAATGAAAAATAGATAAATGAAAAATGGGTAAATGAAAAATAGATGCATGAAAACAGGGAAATTGAGAAATTGATATGAAAAATAAATAAATGAAAAATTGGGTTAATGAAAAAGCTAAATTATTTATTTAACTAATTTTGTATTTATTTCACTCATTTTCTTCATTTATTGATTTATTTCCATTTCATTCATTTTTTATTCATTTCACCCATTTATTTATTTATTTAATTTTGGCTGAAATGGCTCTCCATACAGAGTAACACCTGTCCGTTTCGGAGAAGCGAAACCACGCAAAAACACTTTTAATGAACAGGTGCTTCCAAGTNTGTAAATCAGAGCTAGACCACCAGACATATTTTGTCTTTACAGAATTACTCTATTAAAAATATAAACAAGGGCACAATGCAACCTTTTAGTGGACTGTAATCTATATAAAAATGAGCTGCCTGTTTGCTACACTTGCAGTGGAGATGAAGATGGTTCATTCAGGAAAGCAGAGCTGCATCAAACTTTAATGTGGAACTGCAGAAAAAATAAAAAAAAAGCAAAATTTGAATTGTTAATGCATATCACCATGAGAAAAGCCTACTGAGTTTTGCTTAAAAACCTTTTTTCTCACCTGACGTCGGGGGCAGGGCCCAAAATCACAACAAAATATTTCTGACGTGTGCTAATAAGTTTATGTTTGGCAAATAACTTTTTAAGTTCAAGAGACAAAAATTAGTTATTTAATTTAGAAAAAAAAGTTATTTAAAAAAAAACTTTGTTTTTAAGAAAGAAATTATTACAATTCCAAAAGTTTTGATTACAATTTTATTTTACTTAACTGAGATTTTTTTTTCATTGAATAATTGGGGAAAAAAATAACTTCATACTCTGCGAACCAGACCCTAAACTTACTTAAAGTTTGAATTGGGTTTTCCCCCCTTCATTAATGACACTTTTATTAAATATATTATATCTAGCTGATAGTTCAGGGTGAGTTATTTTTAATTCTAAATTAATATCCTTGTTGGACTTTTAATTAAGTGCTATTCTCCTTCAAGATACATTTACCTAACGCCAGAATAAATGCAATGTACATTATGCAGCAAAGGAAATCAGAAGACATACATCTATTATGGAGATGATCGGCTTTGGACGGGGGATTTGCCCCTATTGCATAAGCGATACTGAAGAATGACTGTTATCATTAACGATACAGGGAAGCAGCTTTTTAGTTATCTTACTTTGCTTATTATGTTGTACAAAAAGTAAAACCCAACAAAAAATAATTTTAGTACATGTTATGTGTCAGAAGAGGGCTTAGAAAATAATACCAAAAAAAAAAAAAAATTTGACCAAAAGGGCACTTGGGGGCAAGGAGCAAAAGAGGCAGGTGGAGGAGCTGCCCCTGATGCCTGATGACGTGCCTCTCTTCATTTGCATTTTTTTCCCTAAGTTTTGTGGGGAAATGGAATGTGATAAATAAGAAAATAAGGAAAGATTAAATGAATCAGGGAAATTGGAAAATGGGAAAATTTAAATTTTTTTAAACAAATGTTGAATGAAAAATAAAAGAAAATGGGTAAATAAAAAAGGGATATATGAGAAATTGATTAATGAAACTCGGAAATAGAAAATCGGGTTAATGGAAAAAGGAAATTGAATAATGGTTAAATTAAAAAATAGATTAATGAAAAATGGGTAAATAGATAAAAAGATAAATGAAAAATGGATTAATGAAAAACTGGGTAAATGGATAAATGAAAAATAGATAAATGAAAATGAAATTGAGAAATTAATATGAAAAATAAATGAAAAATTGGTTAATGAAAAAGCTAAATTAAAAAATGGTTAAATGACAAATAGATTAATGAAAAATGGGTAAATGAAAAATAGATAAATGAAAAATAGATACATGACAAAAGGGAAATTGAGAAATTGATAATATGAAAAATAAATAAATGAAAAATTGGATTAATGAAAAAGCTAAATTATTTATTTAATTTTGTATTTATTTCACTCATTTTCTTCATTTATTGATTTATTTCACTCATTTTTTATTTATTTCACTCATTTATTTATTTATTTGATTTTGGCTGAAATGGCTCTCCATACTGACATAACACCTGTCCGTTTCGGAGAAGCGAAACCACGCAAAAAAAAAAAAAAAAACCCTGGTAAAAGCGCACACCGGACCGCACAGGGTAAAACACTCGCAGAGTTCAGTTGATCTGTTTGGATCAGACAGATCCAACTGACTGATGAATTAGCGCAGATTTTCTGCAAATGGGAATTTTTTATTACAATCCAATCAGAAAATTGCATAGTATTTGCTGATTTTAAATGTTGGAGCTTGTGCCCATTTTATTCAGTTGATTGTAATGAAATATGAAAGAATATGATCTTTGAAAACATGCGGCTCCTGATATTAATCATTATTTATTGAGCCTGTCAATACTATATAACTGACTCTGTTGCTTAGCCAAAATTAAATGATTTAATTCAATGGTAGTAGAGTGTGGGAAAGTGGTCATTATGACCTCCAAAAGCTAGACCTACAGTTTAGATCAAGGTACATTTCTTTATTACATGGCCTAGTTTAGACCTAAACCTAATGGAGAATCTCTTGCTAGACCTTACCTTAATCATATCATATCATATAAAATGAAAAACATAGCAGTTTCTCTTAGTGTTCAGGTTTGACCTTCCTCTTGCATTGTTCCATGCATACATAGTACCTTACGAAAGTATTGGGCCACTTCAACTTTTCAGCCGTTTGCCACTTTTCAGGCTTCAAACATAAAGATCTAAAATTTTTATTATTTTGTGAAGAATCAACAAGTGGGACACAATCGTGAGGTGGAACGAAATTTATTGGATATTTTCAACTTTTTTAACAAAAAACTGCAAAGTGGGGTGTGCAATATTATTCGGCCCCCTTACTGTCAGTGCAGCAAACTCACTAAAGAAGTTCAGTTTGGATCTCTGAATGATCCAGTGTTGTCCTAAATGACTAATGATGATAAGTAGAATCCACCTGTGTGTAATCAAGTCCCCATATAAAATTGCACCTGCTCCATGATGGTCTCAGGATTGTGTTTAAAGCACAGAGGGCATCATAATCCGTGTATGGTTCGTTCTCTGGTTTTTTCGTTTCAAAATAAAATTGGAAAAACAAAACAAGCATGTGTTTTTTTGTTTTTTCGTTTTTAAAACAAAATTAGAAAAACAGCAATTGCAAAAAGAAGAAAGAAAACGGCCTGTTAATTTCGCTTGTCGTTATTTCATTATTGACAAGCGATCTGACCCAGAAGTTCTCTCTGTCCAGCTTACGCAGGGACAGTATCGCACACATTATGCAGGCTGCAGGGAGACGAGCTTGTTCGTTTTAGGCTATATATACTGTAGGTTTTTTTTTTGTGCCAGCCGCAAGTCAGTTGAAATAATGCTCCTGTGAGAAACAAATAATTCCGGACATTGGTCACTTGCGGCTGGCAGAAAATACTACAGAATAAAGCCTGAAACGAACAATCGTGTCTCCCTGCACCCTGCATAGTTCTCTGTGTCTCTCTGTTGTTTTTCTACACTCGTCCAAAGCGGCATGTGATTAATTTGACCATAATACTTTCACACAGATGGCCTGAGCAAGTGATCATATTGAAATGGGAGGAGTATCAGACCAAATCTACCAAGACCGGACCGTCCCTCTAAACTTTCACCTCGAACAAGGAGAAAACTGATCAGAGATACAGCCAAGAGGCCCAGGATCACTCTGGATGAACTGCAGAGATCTACAGCTGAGGTGGGAGAGTCTGTCCATAAGACAACAGTC
>NW_006802503.1:0-5780 GCF_000485575.1 Poecilia formosa
GCCTTCCTGCTGATTTCAGGTACATGTTTGGTGAAGATGTAGAAGGCTCTGCATATGGAGCTTTTGGAGTTGTCCATCAAAATCAAAAGAAGAGTTTCCCCAGCTCACTTCAGAGAGTGCCGGTAGGTCTTTACCTTCAGTTATTTTTCTGTTGCATTTGGCTTTATGTCTGTGAAACAGACAGTTTGTACCGATGAAATCTCACCTTTTTCTAAGTACGGCACTTTAAAACTGGAAAGTTGTCATGGAAACACTGTGGAAAAACTTTGTTTCTTTAAACAAAGCCCCAGTTACTAACTTGAAACTAGCTCGTAAGAATGGGAAGCATTTTCACTGGAGTTCATTCTTTCTAATTTTTGGATGTCTTCAAACAGCTAGGAATGTAACAAACCACTGACATTGTTGGTGAATACATTGAGTTGCAGCTGTGTGGTTAGATACTACAGTTGCCTGTGAGTGTAAATGAGATGTAAATGTGTGACAACACCAAACTCTAAAGTTAACCTGCGTTGTGTGACATTAGATCGAGAGAGGAGAAGGAGTGGTGACCCTGAAGAGAGAACACATTACTCAGAGCTTTGAAAACTTCACCGATCTTATGGGCAGCTCCATATTTGTGGCGGTCAGCGTGCTGACGAGCGACGGTAAGAGAAGCAGAGGTCGGTGGGGATCAGTGTCACAAAACTGTGGTAGTCAGTTTACAGTTTTCTGTGACTTTCATTATTTGGAGAAAAACAACATGAGAATAAAAGCTCTTTATTGTATTAAAAGATAAATAGTTTATACCCTGAGAAAAGTAATACATTTGAATTTGAAGGTTCAATTTAAATACGTCACCAACAACTTCTGTATATGCCACAGTACAATTAATAACTAAACCCATAAATATAAAATAAACCAGTAAATTCATCTTACAAAATTCATCTGCCTGCTCATCCTACAGGGTGGCACTGAGCCAAACACATACACATTATCACTCAAGGGAAATTTTCAAAATGTCAACCTAACGTTGTTTTTAGGAAGCTGGAAAACCCGGAGAGAACCGACACATGCACCAAGAGAACAGGCAAACTCTGTTCTAAGACTAAGTCCAGGCAAAGATTTTATTGTTTTTATCTTAAATTTAAAAGAAACATGAATCGATTTATGCTTCTGCAAGTAAGCCATAGCTATACATATGGATACATACGTACTGTTTCAATAAAAGGAGTCCTGAAAGCCGACTTATTAAATCAAAGTCTGCATCTCATCAAGTTTCTCATCATCACAGTCCTTGTTTTTTTATTTTTCTTTGTACTTGTCTTTGTTCTGTAGTATAAAATTGGAACATTTTAGCAATTAAATCAAACCAAACAAAAACATGACTAAACTTAAAAAACTTTGTTTTTTAAAACTGTATAGTGACAACATGCCGGTTTATCTGTTAAGTTATGTCCTTCGGCCATGCAAAGCTGCATTGGCTGTCCTAGCTGCTGTAAAACAATAAAGTGAAAACCCAAAAGTTTTTGATTTTATCTCCACAGGTAGTGAGATGGTGGAGGCAGAACTGAGAGACATTTATATTGTCACGTCACCTTATACCATCCAGTTCACCAAATCTCCCAAATATTTCAAACCAGGATTATCTTTTGATTTTGCGGTAAGATTTTCTGTTTTTTAAGCATATAAAGACTAACTGTCAATTATCTTAGTTTCATGACTGATTTACAGCTGTGGTTACTTAAAGACTAAGCAAATCCCTTTGTGAAGTGTGATACAAACATGACCCTGTTATTTAAAAGGTTTGCATGTTCAACAATAAGTGCAAACTTGACAGCACACACGCACACAAACAGGATTGTCTCTGCAAAATGACCAACATCACAGTCGCAATAAATTTAGCGTGTCTAAATTTAGCGCAAGATACTGGGAGGAGGAGATGCAATGACTTACCACCCGCAATGCAATTTGTTAAAACTGCACCAGATTGCGCGGGTGCTGTTTTTGAGTCTGTCTTTAGCTCATTTGAAAAGCAGGTGCAAACTGGTGAGCAAAAACGCCTGCCGTCACCGTGGCGAAGAGACGGCATAGACACAATGACGGAGAACATCGCTTGCCATTTATTTGGCGCATTTAAGAAATAGAAACAGACGAGTAACATCCCGCAGCAATGCCAACTCTGAGCTGCAGGATGCTACAGAATAATCCCAACACACTATCACTTCATGGCAGCTCCATGGTTTATGTCTGGATTCTTTGCAGGAGTGTGTCTGTAAAGCCCAGAAAAGGCAATGGACATTATATTTATCTGCTGCATCTTCCAGAAAATTGTGCAGGCAAATGTCAGATTAATGCTGACAATATATCTGCAGTTAAACCAAAAACAAAACACCACGACTAAACTTAAGAAGTAGACCGGAAAACCATCATGAAGCCAAAGGGATACTGAAGGTAGAACAAATAAAAAGATCTGTCCTATGCGCAAGATAAGTTTCCCCCCTAAAGTTCCTTTGCAGGCCGCCATGAAACACATTTATTTTGCAATAAACTATTATGGGCTTGGCTTGGTTTGCAATGTTTGGGTGAAGTAATCAAAATCCCTTAACTCCAAATAGTCACAGGAAGATTTGAGGTACGATTGGACAGATGAAGTGGGAGAGCAAATATAGCTGTTTGGAGATTTTGTGTTATATCACTGAGATGATTGTTTAAAGAAAATGTATGATTGTCATGAATATTACACCTTCAACTCCACACCGTCAAACTTAGTCTTTCTTAGACAGCACTCTCTGACGCTCACCGTGATGAACACGCAAAGTCGTTGTTTAATTATGGCAGTCAGGATCACTTTAGCATGTGCAGTCAGCAGGACGTGCAATCTCACTGTGTGAAATTTATTTATCAACTTTTGCTCATGCAATTTAGAGCTGAATGCATTTTAATTGATCCAAAGATATTCTTCAAACATCCTCTTTCTTCACTTTTCTGTACGGATGTATGAACACACACATCTCTGTCAGATACGATTGATCTTTGTCTGATTGTTTCTTGAAAGGTTGAGGTTCTGAATCCCGACGGCACTTCAGCACAAGGAGTTCCTGTTGCGATCGATGAAGCTGAGGTTGAAGGCGTTACTTCTGCCAACGGCATGGCAAGACTTTCAATCAATACGGTGGAAAACGCTGGACCGTTAAAAATCACAGTAAGTCCTGGAGTGTTTTTTTGCATTCCTTGTTCATGTGTGTGATTCTATACTTCTATCATGTTCTAAAAAAAAAAAAAAAAAGATAAAATGAGTTCTGAGAAGTGATAGAATTGCATGTTTGTTGTTTCACATTTTCTCTGCAGACAACTATTCTGCATGCTGACTTCACATTTAAAATAAACTTTGAACGCCTTTGTACATTTCTCACATTTCTGACAACAGTGTTTTAAATAAATCTTCCCTAAATAAGGAAAGAATCTTCTTTTACATAATATCGCTTGCAGGATATCTATTACTGAATTAAGAGTTAAATTACTGAATTAACAATGTTTATGTATATTTCTTCATTTTGTTTTTTTATGTTTGTTTAAATGTAGGTAAGAACCCAAAATCCTCAAATTCCAGCTGAACGACAAGCATGGGCAAGCATGACGGCTCTCCCTTATAGCTCAACAAGCAAAAACTACGTCTACATCGGTAAACACTAAACTACATTTGTCATCTAACTATGCATAAAGGCCCTTTTATACAAATGACCAAAACCGTCTCTGCAGGAGTGACAACAGCAGAAGTAAGCCCAGGAGAGGATATGAAAGTGGTTATAAGCCTCAACAATCAGGAAAACCCAGAAAATGACGTAACATATTTGGTGCGAGAGCAAGTTTTTTTTTTGTGTGTGTGTGTGCAGTAAGAACTTCTGAAGTATAAATGTTCCACAGAGAGCTGATCAGTCTTTTTTTTTTAATTATTATTATTATTCCTACTTTCAGATCCAGAGCAGAGGTCAGTTAATAAAGCATGGACGCTTTAGAGTTAAAGATCAAGCGATGATATCCACGATATTCACCGTTACCAAGGAGATGCTGCCGTCATTCCGCATCCTGGCCTTCTACCATCCCAATGACAACGAGGTGGTGTCGGACTCAGTCTGGGTGGACGTGAAGGACTCCTGCATGGGCTCGGTGAGGCAATGTGCAGCAGCAGGGCTCACGGGGGAAAATTAAACCAATGCAACGATGGGCACCAGGTGGGACAGAGGCTACGGTCCTCAATGGAGCTGTCCCAGGTTCAGTTCCCATCCCCTGGCCACTTACTGCATGCTCTTCTTGCTCTGACTTTCTTTTTTTGTTTCATTACTAAAAAAAAAAAGGCATTTATGATTTTTTTATTTTGTAAAAATACACATTTCTTCCATTTGAATTCAGATTTTTGAATTGATTCCAGGGCCAAAAATCATATTCTGTTTTTTTTGGGGGGGACAATAAACATTAAACAGAAACATTTCTTGAGAGTAATTCCTGGGTTAGTATTAAGTTCTTTTTTGCACAACAAAAAGTTAAATAGGGAATCATCTTTTACCAGTGGGAGTTAGAACATGGTAATAGTGAGTCTAATAGGGAAATAATTGCTTCAGTAGTTAAATAGGTAAGTCTCTTACTTAATTTCATTGAGTTGGTGTACACCTAAATTTCTTTTCTGTTTTCTCTTAAGTTGAAACTAGAGCCACAGAGATATTTTGCCTTTACCTCCTACGAACCTCGGAAGAAGTTTGACCTGAAAATCACAGGAGATCCTGAGGCCACAGTGGGGCTGGTGGCTGTGGACAAAGGCGTCATCGCTCTTAACAAGAAATACCGTCTGACGCAGAAAAAGGTGATCTTCTCTCCTGAAATGAGGCGGCAGAAAGTGAAAAGGAAAAGTGCTTACTGACCATGTTCTGCCTGTACATTAAAAACCAAAGCATCTGTGTTAAACATTCTTTTTTTTAGAGTTGTTTTAATAACATTTTGTCTTGAGAGCCTTTTTTGATTCCTCAGGTGTGGGACACAGTTGAGAGCCACGACGTCGGCTGCACACACGGCGGAGGAAAGGACAGTATGAGTGTGTTCTACGATGCTGGGCTGCTGTTTCAGTCCAACTTACAAACTGGGACTCCCTACAGGCAAGGTAACACCGTACTTTATTTTTTCCCCATCTTCTAATATAGTAGATGTAAGAGAAGCAAACCACAAATTTGGGTGACAGAGGAAAACTGATAGACTTGACTGTGTAATGCCAGCAGAGGCAGCAAAAAGTGCAACCACTTCAATGGCAGTCATTTAAATTTTTAGGAATCCCTGCTACACAATAAAACTGTCAAGAGGTTTGACAACACAAAAGCCTAGAAGTGACAGCTTCACCTCCAGAACATTTACCAGTGGGAAGGTGTCAAAAACAATCACGGGAAGCTTAGATCACCGGGAATTGGTAGAGAGACAGAGCCAACAATTTATAAAATATGCCATTAAAATTAGAGGTGTGCCGTTTGATCGGCCACCGATCATAATTGGCCGATTTCCGTGAAAAAGTGAATGATCGGTGATCGCCGATCACGGTACGGTCTCTTGTTGCCGATCACACAAACCGATCACCTGCCTCTCATTTCGCAGCCTGCCTGTGCAGCAGGTCTCCTCTTTCCTTCACACTGCGCAAGCGCGCAGCAACAAATCCTAAGCGATGTGGAACTATAACGCACTGAGTGAATGGGGTGTTGTGGTGGAAAATTGAAGCAGGTCAAAATGCATCAACACAACGAATCTAATATGGCATAAAAACA
>NW_006802504.1:0-5772 GCF_000485575.1 Poecilia formosa
GGCTGAGGTTAACAGGTCCGATTGAGGCTAATGGGCTGGACTGAAACTATTGGGTCCAGCTGGAGCTAACCGGTCCGTCCGAAGATCCTGAAGCTACCAGTCCCTTAGTTCCCAGTGGTTCCCTGTGGATCTAGTTGTTTCAAGAGGCTCGTAGTAGTTCCCAGTAATCCCAGGGTTCCCAATGATTCCAGTTTTTCCCAGCAGTTGTCAGGATTCCTAGTGACTCCCAGTAGCTCCCAGTGATTGTTTCCAGTAGTTCTTCTGATTCCAGTTCTTGGTGGTTCCCAGATGTCCCAGTGATTCCAGTCTTTCCCAGTTGTTCCCAGTAGTTCCTCCTGTGTGTTCCCAGCCTTCCCAGCGCTCTCGGTACATTTTGTTCTCGGCTGCCATCCCTCAGTGGGTCGACGGGCCGATTGGAAATCCATGGCGCCCAGCCGGAGCCTCTTCCCCTGTGGGCATACGCTCATTGATTATCTGTCAGTGAGGAAGAGGAGCTCAGAGAGAGCTGACGGCACGAAGCAGGACTGGGAATCAAAATGAGGACGAGGAGCAACACTGAGGAAGAGCAGGATCAGCTCCCCCTTCTTCTTCATCATCATTACTCTAAACCGACTGGAAAGTAAAAATGATCTGAACCTGTTTCTGAATTATTAATTTATTCATCTGCCATGATAAACCAATAGTTGCCACAATAAACTAATATGGGATTAAATGCAGCCACACATTGATAAACATTCTGAATAAATCAGATTAAATTGCACAATATTTTTGATACATTTATTAAAAAAACACAATGATAGGTTAAGCTAATAAATATTTGTCATATTTTTAAAAAATCATCTTTTATATGATCACTTGAATAAAAAAATCTGTGTATCAGATGTTAAACTTTCTGTTGCTAAAAACACACATCCTGGACGTATCAATAAATTATTAAGCATTTTAATATTATTATTAGTCCATGCCGGGAGGGGAGAAATCCCCAAAACCATCAGGGCCAAAAGAGTCTGTTTCAAAAATCACGCGGCTAACAGGGACAACTTTATCCTGGAGCCAAGTGGAAATTATGACCATAAAACATCTAAAACAAGAATTAATTCATGTCTGCTGGAAAGAGCAGAGCTAATTTAAAAAGTTGCTTGTGTAGCTGAAGCAGTGTTGTTTCACAGCAAGTTCTCACTTTTGTCCAAAGGTTGATTTTACAAATTTAAGCATTTTTATTTACTTTTCCTTGTGTGGCTGCAGATGTCCAGTAAAACTATCATTTATCTTTAATCTTGTGAACAAAACATAAAAGTTGCTCCGTGTTTTGTCGCTCCCCTTTCCATTCTTGAATTTCTTCATGCTTTCAAAAAGCAAATGTAATAATTGCAGGTGTTTTGCTCAGAAAAAGTTAAACATACAGACACTCTCTTTTCAATCAAAGGACCAAATGTGGTCTGTTGTAAATATTCACATGCTGATGATTTCTCAGTCACTAGCAACATTTAAATAAAATATCAAAAAACAGAGAAAAAATAAAGGGGTGGAGCAAAGCTGAGCTGAGAATATCAAGGAAATAATTTAATCCCAGATGTAACTCTAAACCCCCAAACAGTAAAGAATCAATTGAATTAATCTGAACCTGCCGCAGATTTCAGCGTGAGTTGCCACTGCTCTCTAGGGTCCTGCTGCTAGAGGAACGCTGAGTGGACGTTAATCCTGAAAAACAAACATTTCTGCTCAGAATAAAACCTAAAAACAAGAACTTTGATCCAGTTTCAGCATCAGAATCTGAGGATCTGAGGATGAAAGTTTGGCTTTTTTTTGTTGATCCAATTAGATCTTTAGAAACCACACAGATGTTAAAAGGTGCAGTATTATGTATTTTCCATCCACATAATGCCATTTCATAGCACAATAAAAAAACTATGTAACCTCCAGTTGTTATAAATATACTACATTTATCAAGTATAACTTAAAAAATTGACTTCCTAAGGTAAGGCCTTGAAATTGGGCGTCTGGTTCTTTAAGAAGCTCCACCTCCAGGTGTTTGCTTATCGCATTAAAAAATCAACCAAAGAATAATTTCATGAGAGGAAAATTTAACTCATCTTATTTTTTACTTTATAGAAACTTGGAGATCTGCTGAAAATGAAGGTTAGAAACAGACAGGTAATAAATGAGGAAGAAGATTTTATTTTCAACGCCTGATAAACACGATTTCCTGCAGGAACAGAAGTTTTTCTCCAGCAGAAAGTGATGAAACGGTGGGAGCTGCTCAGCGGTGGAGGATCTATGGAGCGAATGTAAATGTTAATGAGATCAGAAAAGGAAGAGTTGAAAAGAGGTGAAGCTTCGACACGTTGGGCTGCAGGTTCCCTCTGATGTGTCCCAGCCATCACATCTGAGCTCTAATGATTCTCTGGATGGAGGAAAGAGAGACTAAAGAGAGATCAAGGCATCTGTGGGGGTGAGGAAGAGGAGGGAGGAAGTCAAACTGAATGAGAGAAGATGGAAGTGGCCTTCGGTAAATCCTCGCTCTGCCACCTTTCCATTCGTTTCTCCTCAGCCTAAACTCCAGACAGAAGATTTAATGAAGCTCACATTAAAACCTGATGCTTTTCACTCAGAATTAAAGATGAAGCCCAGCAAACATCTGCAGAGGCACAGAACCCGTCTGGTTCCGGGTTCGTTTTGATTTCAAACTGAAATTATTTACTAATTGCAGATGGAAACAGGCTGCAGATTTCCAAGCGGCTCGGCGTTCAAAGAAAAGCGTTCGGTGGGAGGTCTGTTCCTGAAGCGAGAGGTTTCACTGCAGGAGGCGGAAAAATTCGCTCTGGAGACGTTGAGTCAGGAAACCTGGGATGTTTTTTTAACCCAACTTCACAATAATAACCAAAAGCAGCTCAAAGACCCACAATTTCCACAAGTTAAAGGCTCCAGTGATGTAGAGTTTACCAAAATCAGCTCAGGCTGATGGAGATGATGTTTGGGAGGAAAAAAGGTTTTATTAAACTGATTATTACTCCTGATTGGTTCTGTTCTGATCCGAATGAAGCCACTGGATCAATCAATCAATCAATCAATCAATCAATCAATCAATCAATCAATCAATCAATCAATCAATCAATCAATCAATCAATCAATCAAGTTTATTTGAGTTTAACTTCAGTAACAAGGCAGTTCAAAGTGTGTTACATCATAAAAACACACTCAACAACCGAAGCATTGCATTTTGCCATCATTACACATCAGATTATTGATTAATGTTTCATTCATCATGTTTCTAAAGCAGCTCTAACCAGGCGGGATTTAGTCTGGATTTAAAGGAAATCAGTTTTTCGGCTGTTTTCCGGAAGTTTCTCCCAGATTTGTGGTGCATAGAAGCTGAATGCTGCTTCTCTATGTTTGGTTCTGGTTCTGGATGCAGATCAGAACCAGGAGAGCAGAGAGGTCTGAAGGCTGATCCACATATAAATGTCAGAGTTCCAAACTAAATTAATGCACAAGCCAAATATTTAGCTAATAAATTAAATATTTAGTTCAAAACTAAATATTTAGTTTACAAAATAAATTTTAAGTTTATAAACAATATTTAATTCACAAGCTAAATATTTAGTTTGCAAACTAACTGTAATATAATATAAAGTTGCCTCCTGTCCTTGATTCTCTGCCTTTATTTTGAACCCTTTCACTTTGACCAGGAAAACGCTGCATAAGTTAAATTTTCGTCTTACTGCTGCACTGTCTTGTCTTTCCCATTTTGAGGAGAATTTAGCCTCTGTGTCACATGGTTTTTATTCCCCTGGGAAACACAAACTGAGGGAACTAAATCACTGCAGGAAAAAACTAAAATATCAAAATTATAGGCCAACAGAATATCATTAGATGTCTTCAGAAACTTTAAAACAGTACACGTTTCCTACATCAAAACGAGCCCTGAACTCATCACGGTGCATTCACTGTCACTCGATGTTCTATTGGGGAAATAAATCACGTCTCCGTCGCATTTCTCCTGGAAGGTGAGAACAGATCTCAGCCGGCAGCGGCGTTCGTAAGGAACCTCATCCATAATTAACAGCTGCAACTGATCAATAATAGATGATCAGCAATGGATGATTCCCAGTGACATGCCGATGAAACAGAGAGGAAGAAAAACATTCATCATCCTTCAAGGAAACTAATCGCTCCTAAAGGTTCTGGTTGAGGCTCAGCAGCCGTCAGTCAGCGGCAGATTTCTGGTTCAAAAACATTAAATGAATGTGGATCAGTTTTAACTCTACACCTATTATTCACACTTTATTATCAATATCTTGAATTAAATTGCAAAACAGAATTACGATTTTTGGTTTTCTCAGTAGTTCAAACTTTATTCCTAAACTCTAATTTATTCTCAATTACCTTTTTAAAATGATGTAGTGGAGATATTCGCTTTTATAAAATAATCACATCCACTCCTGATCAGTTTAGGAAAACTGTTCATTAACACAAGTCTGCTAAATTACACCAATGACTGTTGTTTAAAGCATGCCAAACCAATAGGGGGCAGTGTAGTGCTAAGCTAAAACTTGTCAGCCAATCAGAATCCTTCAAAACAACACTGACTTCCTGTTAGGAATTAAACATGGCGGCGGAGTTTCATTTGTGTGGACAGAGAGAGATTGAACTACTTTTAAATACAGTGTTAGAATATAAAGTTAATTAATAAAACAAGATGATGTCGACTGGGAATCCTGTTAAAGCCAGTATATGGAGGATGAGCCTCCATGTTGGATCATTTGGGTTTATAAATGCACAAGTAAAAAGTGTCTGAAACAACGCAAGAATCAGTAGCTCATCTAGTAACAATGGTCACTCATGTGACGTCAAGATCCTATTACTAAATCTCTGGTTTCCACATGCAAATACAAAAACAGAGAATTGGCCAGAGTTTTCATTATAAATCATTTTAGTTATATTAAATTAAGCTACATGGGATGAAAGGCCAAAATCACATAAATATCCAGCTATGTTTGGACAAGGCCTCAGAGTTTTTCCTTTAAACTAACTTTATCCACGACTTCAGGCACTTTGTCTCCCTTATTCAGCAGCAACTTTCGATTGCTTCAAGACTGGATTCAGGATGTTTCAGGAGAATAAATGTAACAAACAGGAGCTTCTGGTTTCCTTTTATTCCTCCTTGAAGGCCAGACATTTGGCGTCCATGATGAACAGACGACCCGTCTGAGCCATGGACCTGTGCGGCTCCCGCTCCTCTTTAATTTAAGCGAAGCCCGACCCCGTTAAGGTTTGACCCAGAGTGGTTTCTGCTCCTCTTCCTCAGCAAAGAGAATGAAGCTGATTTCGGGTCGGAGCCTGGACCTGCTCAGAGCGGTTCTTAGTGACCGCAGGTTTCACTGAGACGGCGGCGCTCTGGTTAACGTGTGCCGCAGACGGAGAGGTGAGCCTGGTTTTCACCGAGATCCAAACCTCTCCTCCAGGAGAGAAACGGAGCAACTCAGTCTGCGTGACATAGATCTACGCTGTGGCACAAACACTAAGAAGCTAAACTCTTAATCTTTTTGTCTCAGCAGCAGAGATTTTCCTGCCGGAGAAATAAAACTCAGATATTTTATTTTTCGGTTGTTGCCTGAGGCAGATCCAGCCCTCATGTTTATTCAGAGTTAGAGGAGCAGTAAATACGAAGTAGAAATTGACGTTTTTTTAGGTTTAAACCATGTTATAGTTTTATATTTCCACATGGAAGACAAACTGGAGTGTTGCTTTGATTCCTTCAATCACGTTTAA
>NW_006802505.1:0-5771 GCF_000485575.1 Poecilia formosa
AATAAACAGCACAGTTTCAATAGGCTCTCGCAGCGCTTAGCTGCTCGGGCCTAATAATAAGAAACAGCAAGGTTTCAATAGGCTCTCGCAGCGCTTAGCTGCTCGGGCCTAATAATAAACAGCAAGGTTTCAATAGGCTCTCGCAGCGCTTAGCTGCTCGGGCCTAATAAAATAGTATAAAATCAGCGTGATGCGTGACTCCGAGGAGAGCGTTAAAGCTCCTCACCAGGCTGAACCTGCATGATGAGGTTAGCGCTGCTCATTATACACAAACTCTCCGGCCAACCGGGACCACAGACATAAACTTTACAGGGAAGACAGACACAGAGCCACACGCTAGGCAGCGTGTTGAGATGGAAATGTCGCACATAATTGTTCGTTCACAAAGATAAATCATTCTCACCGCTCCACAACGCGCCTCTGAATTCACTACAACTTATTCACATTGAGCTGCGCAACCAGAGCTAACGCAGCGGGTTTTAAACTCTTACCGAGTTCTCCAGAGGATCACAGTAGATTTATGTAAATATCCATACAGGTCAGCCTGTGTCCAGTTTGAGTGAAAGGAGGCGCGCGCGATCCCACTGAGGTAAAGCAGTGGCAGCGCGCGAGGCAAAGCCAGAGGCGCAAAAAGTGGGTATGCAGCGTATGCAATGCATAGGGGCGCAGCACCAGAGGGGGCACCAAAACCCCGTCTGGAGGGGGCGACGCACCGATTATGTGCTACACGCTCCTTCACCTCTCGTACATAACGAGGTAAATGTAGCGATTTTTACACTTCACGCATCGTCACCTTGGGGGGGGGGGAAGCAAACGTTGCTCCTTCACTCTGGCGTTCCTTCCCTCGGGGGTGGGGGGTGCCGATTTATGTTTTCGCATCCACCTGAATAATGTGCAGTTGCACCACTGGGCAAAGCGCAGAAGCGCCAGCGGTGTGATTGGTCCGTGCGCTGTCGGCTTTAAATGCATAAACTGTAAACCTATCTATTACAAACCTATCATTTAGGAATAAATCTGCTCTGCTAGTGAAATGCTAAGAGCAAAAGAGACGCTTGCAGCCTGGCTTTAAAAAAAAACAAAAAAAGAAAAGATTTTTTTTTCCTTTCCTAGTAACGTACACAAGCAATGCTTAGCCTGGCGGCGGGGCTAGTAAAGCATGGACATGCACATGTCTCAGAGCATCGCGTGCAAGTGAAAGGAGGGGGTGGGGGAGAAACAGAAACACGTTATTGGTTGGATTTTAATCGGTGCGTTTTGCATCCACTGAAAACGATGTTAAATAAACTGGACAGTATGCTGTACGATCAGTGATATTTTCACAGTTGTAGTCTCGACTGGTCTTGAAATAAAATACCGAGTCCTCAGCGCCCGAGACCGAGACCATCAAACAATGGTCTCAAGACCAAGACCGATCTTGAGTACTACAACACTGGCTTTATGTAAAGCTCAGTGTTTTCATGTCGGCAGAAACACTTCGGTCTGCATTCCACCACACAGTATTGGATGAGCTTGACAGACATGCAATGTTGACAATATGTCAACAGATTTACCCTGAAAATTGTTCTTTGATATGCACACTTAAGTGTTAAGGTTACATTCCTAAGTTTAGCTAAATGTGTTCAGTGCTGGATGGTGAATGTCACACTAAATTTGTTCCATTTGTGTGACTTTGTAACATTAGAACATTTTCAGCATTAATGCCTGTTTTATACTTAAATCTCATTATTTCTCAATTAATAACACTGAGAGGTTTTGGCCAGGTCCTGGGTCTGGTAAACAGGTGAACAGAAGGTAAAATAGGTCAGTTGTTGTCCTTTTCTCCATCCATCCATCCATCCATCCATTTTCTGCTGCTTATCCGGGATTGGGTCGCAGGGGCAGCAGCTTCAGAAGGGAGGCCCAGACTTCCCTCTCCCAAGCCACTTCTTCCAGCTCCTCCGGGGGAACTCCAAGGCATTCCCAGGCCAGCCAAGAAACATAGTCCCTCCAGCGTGTCCTGGGTCTTCCCCGGGGCCTCTTACCGGTGGGACGTGCCCAGAACACCTCATCAGGGAGGCGTCCTCAACTGGCTCCTCTCGACGTGGAGGAGCAGAGGCTCTACTCTGAGTCCCTCCTGGATGACCGAGCTTCTCTCTCTAAGGGAGAGCCCAGCCACCATGCGGAGGAAATCCATTTCGCCCGCTTCTATCCGTGACCTCGTTCTTTCGGTCATGACCCAAAGCTCATGACCATAGATGAGGGTGGAAACGTAGATCGACCGGTAAATCGAGAGCTTCACTTTTTGACTCAGCTCTCTTCACCACGATGGACCGGTACAGCGCCGCTTCACGGAAGATGCTGCCCCAATCCGCCTGTTGATCTCCCGCTCCCTTCTTCCCTCATTGGTGAAAAAGATCCCAGATACTTAAACTCCTCCACTTGAAGCAGGACAACTCCCCTGACCCAGAGAAGGGACTCTACCCTTTTCCAGCTCAAGACCATTGCCTCGGATTTGGAGGCACTAAGCCTCATCCCGGACACTTCACACTCGGCCACAAACCGCTCCGAGAGCTGCAGATCACATTCCGATGAAGCCAACAGGACCACATCATCCGCAAAAAGCAGAGATGCGATCCTAAGGCCACCAAAACGGACCCCCTCAACACCTCGGTTCCGCCTAGAAATTCTGTCCATGAGATCAGCAGCACACTATCCCCACCATAAACAGTGTTGGTCCTGCACTGCTTCCCCCCTCCCCCCCCCGGGAGACCGGATGGTGGACCAGAATCGCCTCGAAGCCGTAAGGACGTCTTTCTCCATGGCCTCTCCAAACTTCCCATGCCTGAGTTTTTGCCTCAGTAACCACCCAAGCATCATGCCGCTTTGCCTGCCAGTACCCATCAGCTGCTTCTGGAGTCCCACTGGCCAAAAGGGCCCGACAGGACTCCTTCTTCAGCCTGACAGCATCCATCACCGAAGATGTCCACCAACGAGTTTGAGGGTTGCCGCCATGACAGGCACTGACAACCTTGTGGCCACAGCTCTGAAACCTCGTCAATGGAGGCACGGAACATGGTCCACTCAGACTGAATGTCCCCCACGTCCCCCAGAACGTGTTCAAAGTTCTGCCAGAGATGGGAGTTAAAGCTCCGCCTCACAGGGGACTCCGCCAGATGTTCCCAGCAAACCCTCGCTACACGATTGGGTCTCCCAGGTCTGACCAGCTTCCTCCCCCACCACCGGAGCCAACTCACCACCAAGTAGTGGTCAGTGGACAGCTCCGCACCTCTCTTCACCCGAGTGTCCAAGACATGCGGCCGCAAATCCGATGAAACGACGACAAAGTTGATCATTGAACTGCGGCCTAGGGTGTCCCTGTGCCAAGTGCACATATGGACACCCTTATGCCTGAACATGGTGTTCGTGATGGACAATCCGTGACGAGCACAGAAGTCCAACAACAGAACATCATTCGAGTTCAGATCGGGGGGGCTGTTCCTCCCAACCACGCCCCTCCAGGTCTCACTGTCATTGCCCACATGAGCGTTGAAGTCCCCCAGCAGAACAAGGGAGTCCCCAGGAGGAGCACTCTCCAGTACCCTGTCTAAGGATTCCAAGAAGGGTGGGTAATCTGAACTGCTGTTCGGCCCATAAACACAAACAACAGTCAGAACCCGTCCCTCCACCCATAGGCGGAGGGAGGCCACCCTCTCATTCACCAGTGTAAACCTCAACGTACAAGCACTGAGATGGGGGGCAACACGTATGCCCATTCCTGCCTGGCACCTCTCACTGTGGGCAACTCCAGAGTGGAAGTACGTCCAGCCCCTCTCAAGGAGACTGGGTCCAGAACCAGAGCCATGCGTCGAGGTGAGGCTGACTTATTTCGAGCCGGAAACTCTCAGCCTCGCACACTAGCTCCGGTTCCTTCCCCACCAGAGAAGTGACGTTCCACGTTCCAAGAGCTTCTGCAGCCGAGGATCGGACCGTCAGGGTCAGCTCCCTCGGGCACCGCCCATCATGCACTGCACCCAACCCCTTTGGCCCCTCCCGCAGGTGGTGAGCCCATGAGAAGGGGGACCCACATCTTTTCTTTGGGCTGAGCCCGGCTGGGCTCCATGGGTAAAAGCCCGGCCACCAGGTGCTCGCCATCGTGCCCCACCTCCAGGCCTGGCTCCAGAGTGGGGCCCCGGTGACCCGCGACTGGGCGAGGCAACACTAAGTCCAACATTATTTCTCATCATTGGGTTCTTCGGGCTGAGCTTTGTCTGGTCCTTCACCTAGGACGTCTGCCTTGGGTGACCCTACCCGGGGCATTAAGTCCCAGACATCTTAGCTCCTAGGATCATTGGGACACTTAAACCTTCCCACCATGATAAGGTGGCAGCCCAAGGAGAGACTAAACGGTTTAGCACCACAAAACAGTTTAGCACCACAAAACAGTTTAGCACCACGATACATTTGTAGCAGGAAGAAGCCTGCGCCAATATTCAAAACACCTGGCCCCCAATCACCTTATGAAGGGTGGAGAGTATAAAGCAGGGGTGCCCAAGTCCAGTCCTCGAGAGCTACCATCCTGCAGGTTTTAGAAGTATCCTTACGCCAACAGACCGGGATCAGCTCTACAGAGGCCTGATAATGAGCCATTCATTTGATTCAGGTGTGTTGAAGCAGGGATGGTAGCTCTCGAGGACTGGACTTGGGCACCCCTGGTATAAAGGGAGACTCTCTCACCTGGTTGCTTTATGCTGGCATTTGGTCACACGGCATTGGGAAAGTCACTTGTGTAGCGTGCAGGTCTAAAACTCCAACATCAAAACCACTGGAAGTCTCCTACTGGGGTGTGGCTGTAATTCAGCCTCCCCAGTGCAGTTTTCACATAAAATGGAACATATCGGCAAGCTGATCCTCCTGCTGTGGGCCGGAAAGGATTCTCTGGTTTGGGGTGAAGTCATCCAGCTCTGCTCTTACACTGCTGCAGCTCGCTGGAGACCCTGCTGTTTTGTTTCACTGTTTGGTTTCATTTTTTTTGTTTAGTTTACCTTGTTTCATCTGACTTTGTTTCATTTTTGTAACTGCTTTAATTTGTTTTAATTTGTTTTGTCTCGTTTGGTTTCTTAGTTTTGGGCTTTATTTGTTACTTTGCAGCATTGTTTTGTGTGGCCTCCAGCCTTGCTGCAGGTAGCAGCCTTGGGTTATTTTAGTCTATTCTATTAAAGTATTGATTTTTTTTTTTAATTGGTTATGTTGGAGGAAACCTCATTTTAGTCTTTGGCCAAGTTTAAATTGTAGTATTTTAGTGTATTTGCTCATTTAACCCCACCCTTTTGTCTCCAAGCTGAGAGCTGAAGGTAGTGGGAGGGGTCTCCAGGAAGTCTGGAACTGTGTGTTGTGCGAGTGGCCGGTGTTGGGATTTCTTTAGGATTGAATACCTGTTCATAAGTGTTTGGGGTGACTTATTCTGGATTTATTCATTTATTTTAGGAACCAGTTCCCCTTTGGACCGCCCTTCCCCTGCTGGTAGGCCTCAGTACTGTGCACTTCCCTTCCTATTATGGTCCCTTATGTTTTGATTGACTCTTTTTAAACAAACATGAAAACAATAAAATGTAATTAACTTTCGGAAAGGTCTTGTTCTCTGTGGTCACGAACCTCGAGTGCCTGTTGGCAATCTATTTCCTTGGGTGCAATTCCCAAGGTGGTGGTGTTGACGACTTCTGGTTACTCTGCTGTGAGTGGCAGAAAACCAGATTTATACACTAGTGTCGCCACTCATTAAAGATCTGCTGTTG
>NW_006802506.1:0-5744 GCF_000485575.1 Poecilia formosa
AAAGAATCCGACCTGTGCTGTTCACACTGCCATGAAAAGATCGGATACAGGTCGCATTAAAAATCGGAATTGGGTCACTTCAGGCTGCAGGGTGAACGCAGCCAAATGGGCCGTTTTATCCGGTACTCCTTGCTAATACCAGTTTGGACCCCCTGTTTTCTCCAGAACTGCTTCAACTTTCACTGCTTGGTTATTTTGTGTAAACTGGCTTCACCACTGGAGTTCCCCAGGGCTCTGAGCTCGGACCTCTTCTCCTCTCTGGGCCACATCATCCAATCACATCCGAGTTCTCAGACCACCTCTATGCTCTGCCTGTCGTTCTCTGAGGATCCTCGCTCCGTCTGCCTCCGTCGTGTCCTGGGGGAATAAGGACCGATGGTGCTGCTATCCAAACAGCCCAGCGGTCCGGAAACGTTTGAAATGAGAACAACATGTTCCACCGCAGCCCAGAGGAAGATCCGTTCATCTGACGGCTGAAGCCACTGGAGTTCAGTTTGAGACGATCTGAACTTCTTTATTTTTGATGAGTTTAGATTCATGCAGCACTAACTTGCTGCGGTAAATAACCTGAACTGAACTAAATATAAAAGTTCCACCTGTTTATCTGCATTTCATCCATGCTTGGCCAGACATTTCTAAATTAATAGTCGGCTTGTGAAAAGGTTGATCAGAGGAGTGGAGGGCTGGCCTAATGATGCAACACTGACAGCAGTGAGGCCCGTCCGACTCCTGCCTGAATGAAATGTGTAAGAATCAGCCCACAGATTCACCCTGCATACTAAGATCTACACGGCTGCAGCAGGAACCGGCCATCCGGACTCAGGATGTCATCATTCCTGGTGTTTATTGAGATAATGATAAAAGTAAGTGATGGTAAAAAAGTGGTTAAAAATCCCTTGTGCTGTTTTTCGGCAGACCACTGCAGTCAAAACCAAAAATGTCAAGAAAAAGCAGATTCTCTATTATTTAACAGGCTACATAAAGACACCACCTACACTAAGCATTGTGATCGTATTGCTCCAGACCATCTAATAGCTGCATGTAATCATATTTATAAGGAACTAACAGTGGTAACAACAATACTTAGTTTTCTTGGCTCTAGTAAAAATCTAGAGCAAAATAGAACGTGTCTTAGCATGGAGCTAGCCAAAGCACCACCCAGCCAGCATGCCTAGGTGGGCCCCATGTGGGGGAAAGGAGGGCTGATGTATGGGTCCCATATGTCCACGGGTTCCACGACAGCCCACATGGGCCCTAAATGGACAAACCCATGTGGGCCACCACCATATAGGGTGGTTCTGTCTGGACTGTTCAGACAGAACCAGTCCAGTCCAGACAGAACCAGTCCAGTCCAGACAGGACCAGTCCAGGCAGAAACAGTCCAGTCCAGACAGAACCAGTCCAGTCCAGTCCAGTCAGAACCAGTCCAGTCCAGTCCAGTCCAGACAGGTCCAGTCCAGTCCAGACAGGACCAGTCCAGTCCAGTCCAGACAGGACCAGTCCAGTCCAGTCAGAACCAGTCCAGTCCAGTCCAGACAGGTCCAGTCCAGTCAGAACCAGTCCAGTCCAGACAGAACCAGTCCAGTCCAGACAGAACCAGTCCAGTCCAGACAGGACCAGTCCAGTCCAGTCAGAACCAGTCCAGTCCAGACAGAACCAGTCCAGTCCAGACAGAACCAGTCCAGTCCAGACAGAACCAGTCCAGTCCAGACAGAACCAGTCCAGTCCAGTCAGAACCAGTCCAGTCCGGCCTGGATATGTTCGTCCCAACACTCCAACCAGCCAACCTGTTACATTAATGGCTCCTACATCTGTATCTACCTGGGGAGCCTTTCCTCCATAATGTCTGCAGTAGCTCCCAGTGGGAGTTTTACGACCCTGTGGAGGAATTTTGGCTAAATCCAACTATCAGCTTCCTAGTTACTCGATCAGAAGTATTAACTAAACTTTGCTGTTTTAAAGGCATTTATTTTACTGAATGTGAACATTTAATCTCCAGAGCATCTGTTGAGGGTTTGATCCCCAGATTCTCACTCCAGTAGCAGTAACACATCATGACCTGGGTGATAATGACTTTTACATGTGTGTCAATTGTAACTAATTAGTTTAGTCTCTTTGGGTGAGAAATATGACCTTTCTGCAGCAGTTAAATCAGGCCAAGGAGAATCAATGCCTCTAATCAGCACCTCACTACGACTGCTGACCTTTCGGCCGAAACACACTTTTTTACTCGTGGCTTGACAGGTTATCCAGGTTATTTGTGTTGTTTATCTACGAGCTGGAGACTAATTAGGGATGGGGTAAGCTTTCAGGTTGATGGTTTGCATCCTTCTCTGTCTGCAGCCATTAAATCTCTGAAAACAACTGGGGTTTGTTTGAATGCAACAGGTGGGAACCTGAAATCTCTTTGGATCAGATGTGGTTTTATTGATGCTCTTCAGATTTGGTGGGATTTCATGAAATACAAGAAGAAAAAGATTTTCAATGATAAATTAGACCTTCAGAAAACATCAACATTTATGTTTTCCATCATTTGTGCCAGAACAAAGGGGGGGGGAAAGGGAAAACCATCACTTTTTAAAGCTCAACTTTACTTGGACTATACAGCAGGATACCTGCAGGTTCACCACTGATTGGTTAAAAAATACAACGATTTGATCAACGATTTGAATTTAATCTGATTGACAACATGATGCCTGATGGTACAACCGGCTATCAGGTCCAAACACTTATCCACTCAGAACCAGTTTGGTTTGGATAACTTCATCTTTAAAGAAAAGGAAACAATCGATTGTGACTAATGATTACTTTATTTATCGATTAATCGGCTACTCTGACGATTAATTGGTTAAAAAATTTACAAATAGTGCAGTTTTTATCTAGTCCTTTATGCTATTTTATAAATATTTTAAAAGGTACAATTACATAATTAAATCCCTTTTTAAATAAGAAAATAAATATTTTATTGCTAAAAAACGCAATAATAGAGAAAATGTGATCATTTGTAGCAAATAATGCATTCGCAGCTAAAAAATACTTCTAACATCAACATGGGCTCAACTTTGGGCTAATCTATTGATTACCAATAATTGGCTGGTTAACAGGAGATTTAATTTATTTTATGTTAGAGAATTTGAACCAAATGAAGCTAAAACTGTTAAATCTTTCTGGGTAGAACATTTACAGAAATACATGTTTTACAGTTTTGGCTCTGATTGTGTTGTTCTTTCAGCAAATGACCTTTTGGAACGTCTATACTCTGATGATTAATCAATTACTAAATTAGTTGACGATTATTTCAATTAGCTGATTGATCTGATTAATCGTTTCAGCCTTCCAGTCGTCCAAGCAGCTGAACTGTGAAAACTGGAGTAAAACTGGAAAGAAGATGGTGTCTGTTTCAGTGAGAGCCGGGTTTCTGTGCTGCATCAGCCTGCATTCATAAGTTTCACCTTGCTGAAGCGCTCTGAGGCTTCGTCCTCTGTGGTGACGGAGCGGTTGCTGCAGCTTGGTGGCAACAGATAGTGGAGTGTTTCTGCTCTTTAGCTCCACAGGGAGACTGATCCTGTGGCGAGCGCTCTGCAGGAGACATCATGGAGAAACAGATGGCCTGCTCTCCCGCCTGCGCCCTTAATGCGAAGTTTTAATTCACCCCCAGAGCAGACGTCCAAAGGAAACTAAGGACACAACTCCATGTCGGGGCATTTTCAATTTCAGCAGTGGTGTGTGTTTTCTTTATAACTGCACAACAAATGTCACATTTTCAGCCTCCATATGTCAATAAAGCATTTCCTTCCATCCTTTGGCATTCGGCCCATTTAGAAGTGATTTATGCAAACAGCCTTGCTGCTTTTTGGGATATAAGAGGAAAAGTATCTGGCCAGGCGCTCCGAATGCTCTCCATTAATGGATCACCTGAAAAACGACAGTTCAGGAGGCAGGAGTTGGTTCTGCTGCCGGATCGTTGTGTCCTTGGGCAACGATGAAGGAAACGCTGAATGAGTTCAACGTAAAGCGCTTTGGAGTCCTCGGGCTTGATGAAGTGATAAATAAAACCAGGAATTGTGGCTCATTGGAGGTCAACAGGAAGACATCAGACGTTATAGAGAGAGCATAAAGTATTCATTAATTGCACTGCACCTATTAAGGATGTTTTCCCAGCTGACAGTTCGGTAGATTCGGCTCGACTGGGAACCAAAATGGCTACATTTGTTACATTTCCAGCTGCTGCGGTTCTCTTGGAAAAATCATGTTCCCCTCCTCGCCTGTGGGGGCGCTACACCAAGGACCACTGACACGGAAACGACACAAAACCTCTGAAGAAGATGCTGACTGCAACTTTTTTCTTCATGAAATATAAACAAAAATGAAGTGGTGATGATATAATTTCTCTTTTGTCTGGTAAAAAAAACACGAGCTACAATCTTGGGACAGTAATTGTTGCTGTCAAAAGCTAAAAATCTAATTTCCAAATAACCTGAAGACCATCATTCTACAGGAAGGAAGATTAACTTAGTGGACATCAAATCAAATGATTAGCATGGTTAGCATGCTAAAGACAAAAAACACACTACTGATAAAAACCTAGAGAAATCAGGTTTCCAGGTGAAATTTATGGAAAACATTAAAGTGGGATGTTCAACTAGAGGCATGCAGCGACGATTTCTTCAACTCAAACAATGTATTGAAGCAAAAGCCAATAATAGTGGTGGGTAGAAGAGAAAAACAATTGGTTGCATAGAGAATCACAATGCCTGGACTCTGAATCCATTCAAAAAGTGGCTTTAGCCTCGTTAGTTAACGTTTGGTAAAATTAGATTTTGGTGGCGTCTTGTGTCCGACAGCAGACTCTTCAATAGGACAATGATCCTAAACACCACAGCAAATCTAAAAGTGAAAACGTCAACCTGATTGAAGCTGAAGAGACCCTGAAAGCAAGGTGTGATAAAAACTGATTTCTACATTCAAATAAACATTTTAAAATGAATGTTACTGAGCAGAAACAGAAAGAAGAGGAGCAGAAACACTGGAGTGTATTTACGTCCAAATCACTATTTGTTATTTACAGGTGCAGAGAAACAGACGAGACGTTGATAGATGGACCTCCGGGTAACAATCACTGCCCTCCTGTTGTCTGTAAATCCTGCTGCATCTTTTTGCATCTGAATCTCATGTTTACGAAGGAGCGAAGCCTCCTGTCTGCTTCTGCACAGCAGGTTGTTAAAGTGAGCACAAACAGTCAAAACCACGGAGGAAACTTAAATAAATGACACGAACATGAAGCAACAACGGCAGAGACTCGTCTGTCTCTTCAGTCTGGATGTGTGATGCTTCTGCTCACACAAGGGCAAGAAGCAATTTCCCCCCGGGGAATTAATTACGTCTAAATTTGAATCTAAAGAGCATTTCAAGCGAATGGCTGCAGGATCGTTTCAAGACATTTTCAGATGATTGCATCGTTTCGCTCGGAGGTCTTTGGTGTCGAGGAGAGACGGCACAACGAGTAAACAAAGTGTTTACTGCTGCAGATTTCATCAATAAAAAGATCACAGGTCAGAACTACAGCTCAAGAGATTAATCTGACTAATAGTGATTAATTAATCGAGTTTGTTAAGCTATCACGATTAATTGGTTATTAATCGTCAACTAATTTAGTAAACGGTTAATTGTAACTGGAGTATACACAAAAACCTGTCTATGTTTATCCAAAACTCCTTGAGTGGCATTCCTGTGTTATTTCATTT
>NW_006802507.1:0-5725 GCF_000485575.1 Poecilia formosa
AATGTCGTATTTACCATTCTGAGACACAGTAAATCTGTCAGCTTGCAAGCAGAACATATGAGGAAGAAATGTAAAGAGATTAAGTACAAAAACGGGTGTGCAGAAGAACTGGTTGAGATTTCGGTTTACACACATTTAGACAAAGGTGCAAGCATCCAGAAACTATGCCAGGAATGACCCTGTTTGTTCCAGGAAGGCATTAGTGCGCACATTCTCCAAATGACTGGTGTGAATTTGAAGGAGAAATTCATTAGCAGCGTACAAATGTTTGTTAAACTTCCTCAAATATTGGTGTACAAAAACACCTACAAGTCCTCTGCAGCTACCACCCTGTTCAGTTTTAGTTTTAGTTTGTTGCTTCTTACCCTGATATTTTGATTGCATTTAATGCATATATGCACCAAAACCACAACCAAACTCAGACTTCACATCATGTAACTAAACTAGAAATATATCTGAAGCATTCCTCTCTCAGCTTTCCTGTTCTGCAGTTTATCAGTGCAAGGGAGTGTAGGAAGTCCCGCCTTGTCTATGTCTGATGTTACAATTTCCAGTAGCAACTCATTGTTTTGGTTAGGGGAGCAGCAGGGGTACTGCTAGTGCAGTAACATGAACAAAGGTAAATGGAGCAGTTTATGTAAATTTGACGCTTGCATCTTTGACTAGTAATTGGAAGGCACACTCTACAGCTAAAAATAACCTTGTATATATCAAAACATGCAGCTGGATCTCGGCATGCGGGCATTTTGAGTAACCATGGCGACTTAATCTGAGTGAAAAAAACTAGCCAAATTAAAATTAAAACAAATTCTAATTGGCACTGTTTTGTGTCAGACTCAATTCGGACACAGCTTATAAATTTGTCTCCCCCTCTGGGTCTCACTCACACATGACAGTTTTCATAGAGGAAATTACCATAGCAACAGAACACTGAGGAGGGCAGAGATGGCGGAACATTCAGTTCCTACAGAGGAGGGCAGAGCTTTAATTAGAACTACAGAGACGCCACCTTGGTGGAACACTTCGTATATATGGTTTATAATATATTCACCACCAATGACAAAAACAAAAATCACTTTAATGCAAAATTCACCAACAACACGATACTTAAGTAGTAAGTAGTGTAAGATAAGTAATACTTCAAAAATTGCAGAAGAAATCATGTTTTTTGAACAACAACAATATTTGTTAATCTGTTGCTAAGAGATGAGCAAGTTTTCTGGTTACTAAGTGCCACGAAGTAAACAATATTTTTCGTTTTGCACAATTTAACAACTGTAAATTTCCTGTGTCTAAGTAGATAAGCAGTATTTCACCACTAACAACCCCCACTGTCCTCCCTCTCCCCCAAAAAACATTTTCACTTTTCTGAAAAATTCACCAACTGCACAATTCTTGTTAAGTAGTATTTCAAAATTGCAGAAGAAATCATGTGTTATTTGAACAATAATATTTGTTAATCAGTTGCTAAGAGATGATCAAGTTTTCTGGTAACCAAGTGTCACAAACCAGAAATCTTAGGTTTTTTGAACAATAGCATTTATTGTTAATCAGTTGCTAAGAGATGAGCAAGTTTTCTGGTAACCAAGTGCCACGAAGTAAACAATATTTTTCGTTTTGCACAATTTAACAACTGTAAATTTCCTGTGTCTAAGTAGAAGAGTATTTCAAAAGACCTAATGTTTTATAAAAACGTAATTAATTTGGTATTGAAAGATTATTGTTTTTTTCTGGTAACAAACTGCCACGAAGTATATAAGATTTTTACTTTATAAAATGTTGGTGGTAATATATACTGTTAAGAGAATAATATCATTAACTTCAGGCACGTTATATTCTCTTGTGCTCCCGGATTCAATGAAACAAAAGCCACACAGAGATGACAGTCAACGCTCCACGTCATGCATTTTCTAAGTTTATTCTAACATTTAAAAGTATAAAATCACATTGACAACACAGACACTTCAAACACACTAAAACAGACATTCATTTACCTGAGACAAATAGAAAAGAAAAAGAAAGCAAAGACGTCTTTGGAGATTTGCAAGAGCAAATCTGATTTGTTACTCCTGTGTACAAACTTTTATAGTAAAGGCGTATTCTTGCCTTTAGTTTATTCAAATAAGGCGTATCTTTGCTCATCCAACCAGGAGCTGTCTCTGACCCTCTTTAAAGTTAGAAACTCCCAGCAATTTGTTTTCAAGATCAAACATCAGTTGTCACCTTTATCTAAGCAAAGTGGAAGCAGAGCTTCTCCTCCACTGGCCTGAACTCATGCTGTTTTATGGCTTTTCACAGATCAGTGTGAAAGCTGGAACTTCTCCTGATTGTTTCCCACACAGACAAAGGGCAGTTCCTAAGATCTTATCAAACAATCTGCTGTAACTACAGGTAACATAAAGGTCAATAGGGCAGAATAAGTTATTAATCTGAAAACTATAATTAGGCTATTTCAATCAAGACATGTTGCTAAGTTTTAAAAATAGCATATTTAAAATGTATTTTCTTAACACCACCAATGACCCAAAAAACATTTTCACTTTTCTGAAAAATTCAACAACTTCATAATTCTCAAGTAGCATAAGTAGTATTTCAAAAGAGCAGAAGAAATATTTGTTGTTAATCTGTCGGTAAGAGATGAGCACATTTTCTGGTGACCAAGTACCACAAAGAAAACATCTGATTTTTACTTTTGCATAATTTACCAAATGTAAATTTCCTATGTCTAAACAGATAAGCAGTATTTCAACAGAGCTTATGTTTTATAAACAATAATATTCCTTCTTATTAATATGATGTTAAGAGATGAGCATTTTTTTTCTGGTACCGAACTGCCACGAAGTATAAATAAGATTTTTACTTTTGTGTTGAATGTCTGTTTTATAATATAATCACCACCAACAATCGCCTCCCCTGCCCCCCTAAAAAAAGAAATAAATCATTTTCACTTTTCTGAAAAATTCACCAACTGCACAAGTAGTATTTCAAAATTGCAGAAGAAATCATATGTTTTATGAACAATAATAATATTTGTTGTTAATGTGTTGCTAAGAGGTGAATGAGTTTTCTGGTAACCAAATGCTACGAAGTAAACATTATTTTTTATTTTGCACAATTTAACAACTGTAAATATCCTATGTTTATGTAGGTAAGCAGTATTTCAAAAGACCTTATGCTTTATGAAAAAGTAATTAATTTGTTTTTTTTAAAAATAATTTATTTAATTATTTTTTGTTTTTTTAATTAATTGTTTTTTTTTGTTCTGTTAACGAAATGCCACAAAGTATATGTAAGATTTTTTTTTACTCTTGTTGAAGAAGATTCTAGGTTATAATGTTTCTTAAGAAAGAAACTCTTTTTGCTCAATCTCCTTTGATCCCAGGTTCTCCCGGCGGGTGCGTGTAGCCACACAAAAACAACAATGAGCGCAGAACAACAGAGACATACATTCATTTACCTGACATAAATGGAAAGAAAGAAAGAAAGAAAGAAAGAAAGAAAAGCAAAGACGTGCAAAGACGTCTTTGGAGAATTGCGAGAGCAAATCTAATTTGTTACTTCTGTGTAGAAAGTTTTATAGTGAAGACGTATTCTTATCTTTAATTTATTCAAATAAGGCGTATCTTTGCTCATCCAACCAGGAGCCATCTCTCACCCTCTCTCTAAAGCCAGGAACTCCTGCTGTTTTTACGGCTTTTCAAAGATGAGTGTGCAAAGCTAGAACTTCTACTTATTGTTTTACAAAAGGCAGTTCAAAAGATCTTACCAAGCCATCTGCTTTAACTACAGGTAACATAAAGGTCAATAGGCCAGAATAAGTTACTGATTTTAAAACTATAATTAGGCTATTTCAATCAAGACATGTTAAGTTTTAAAACTAGCATACTTTACATTTATTTTCTTAACACTCTTGTGTTGAATGTCTGTTTTTGTAATATATAAATGCCCAATGACAAAAAAAACAAAACATTTTCACTTTTCTGAAAGATTCACCAACTGCACAATTCTTGTTAAGTAGTATTTCAAAATTACATTAGAAATTATGTGTTATTTGAACAATAATATTTGTTAATCAGTTGCTAAGAGATGATCGAGTTTTCTGGTTGTCATGATGTGTGGTTGTGAACGGTGAGAGAGACGCCGGGGAACCCAGGTAGTCATGATGAAGAATGAAGTTTAATAATAAAGAAACAGGAACATAAACACTGGTAGCACGGGGAGCAGCAACTAACAGACGAAGACGAGGACCCGACCCGGAACACTGACAACAGGTGGGACTAAATACACTGGGAGGGTAATCACAGGAACGACACACAGCTGGGATCAATCAAGACAACACAGAGACTCAGGGGAAAACGGGACTAGACAGACAGAAACTCGAACTCAAAACACAGAACCTAACACTGGTAACCAAGTGCCACAAACTAGAAATCTTAGGTTTTATGAACAATAACAATATTTGTTGTTAATGTGTTGCTAAGAGATGAATGAGTTTTCTGGTAACCAAATGCTACGAAGTAAACATTATTTTTCGTTTTGCACAATTTAACAACTGTAAATATCCTATGTTTATGTATGTAATCAATCAATCAATCAAATTTTATTTGTATAGCACATTTCAGCAGCAAGGCATTTCAAAGTGCTTTACATAATTAAAATGAAAACACCATGTGACATTGAATAAACAGTGAGAAAGAGAAGGAGATTTTGAAAAAGATTAAAAAAATTAAAACCCGCAGCCCTTTTAGGACTTCAGTTAAACGTCGTTTAACTGGGGCTCTAACCCTCTGGGACTTTAGTCAAAAACACAGTTTGACAAGGACTCCAACCTCTAGGTTTTCAGTTGAAATGCCGTCAACTGGGACTCTAAACCCTGTAGAAATTTAGTTAAACGTTGTTTAACTGGGAAGTTTTCCGGGGGGCTTTACATCATTAAAACGTGGACAGTGAGAAAGAGAAATAAAAAGAAACTAATAAATAGATAAAAAGTAAAGATAAAAACATTAAAAACATCGAAGACATCAAAACCCGCACTCTAACCCTTATTTAGCCATAAGCAACTCTAAACAGGTGGGTTTTAATTTGAGATTTAAAGACACCCAGTGTTTCAGCTGTTTTACAGTTTTCTGGGAGTTTGCTCCAAATTTGTGGTGCATAGAAACTGAATGCTGCTTCTCCTCATTTGGTTCTGGTTCTGGGGATGCAGAGCAGACCAGAACCAGAAGATCTGAGGGGTCTAGACGGTTGGTACAGCAATAACAGATCTGTATTTGTTTTTATTAGTATTTCAAAAGACCTTATGCTTTATGAAAAAGTAATTAATTTGGTATTAAAAGATTATTGTTTTTTTGTTGTTCTGTTAACGAACAAAAATCATTTCAATCATTTGAATTCCTCTCTCAGACCACAACCCAACTTCCTCCATTATTATTATTATTATAGTCACAGTTCTGATTACAGACGCTCTCAGTGAGTGCCAGCTGGAGACGTCCTTGACGTCCTTTGTTGCTTTTGATTAAAGCAACAAAAGTGTTAAGATGACTGGATATTCAGAAAAATATTTACATACATGGAATTAAGTTGTTGCTGACAATCCACACTATTAAATGAACTGACATTAATTGGAAAACTATTGAATTCCATGGGGTAAGTATTTTTTCAGATTTATTTGACATGTAGAAAATGTTTAACCTTAATGTTTGCAAGAAATTTCTGCCGTATTTAG
>NW_006802508.1:0-5697 GCF_000485575.1 Poecilia formosa
AGAGAAACTGGAACCACTTTAAGGTCTTGTTTAGATTATTTAATTAGCTCTACAGTCTTAAGAGAATGGAAAAATGTATAATAAATAATAAAGACTTTGCGGTATTCTGATTTAGTAATGTAATTATATTAGTTGTGTTACCACCCCCACGGCACTAGAGGTAGTAGCAGGCCCGAAAAGATCCGACTAAGGAGCAGATTTAGAAGTACACCGAAAGCTACAGAATTTGGTAAAAACTGTGAGCTTTGCTGAAGTAATTAAAGACACAAGTTCAAATCCATGCTGAGAGTGGAACTCCTTCAATCAGTGCTCCTCCGCAGCTCTGATTGGCTAAGCAATGTAACGTGATCCTCTGCAGCAAAGCGGGGCGTCATCACGACTTTACACAAGTGTGTCTTTACCTCTGCGGCAGAGGCTCCGCCGAACCCCTGAGACCGACTCATCAAACCCCTGGGGTTCGATCGAACCCAGGTTAAGAACCACTGCTCTAACAAGAGAGTGCTACACCTTTCTTTAGAAATCCTCCTTCATGGATAACTGCATTTCAATATACATCCAAGAGTTTTTAACCATTTGACAGTGTTTGTGAAAAATGTACATAATTTATCACTGCTTTGGCTAAATGTTTCATATTAGTGTTGCCTGCAGATACGGAAACCTGATGGTGGGAGCAGGCTACCTGTAGTGGTCAGAAGCTTAGAGTCTATATTCCTGTCTGAGCTCATTTCTGTCTAAAATCTGGTCACATTTATTCATCTTGAACAAATGGGAATTCATTAGAAAATAAAGAATTCAAAAAATTAAAGAGGGAATTGATATACAATATTTGTGACAGAAACTGCAGATAGTCATTTTGAAATGTGCTTTACATTTATTTCAGTTGTTTATTAAGCTGACTCATTAAACCAGAAAGTTTTTATGTACTTTATTTTTATTTGTTTTTAAACATACACATGGATACAATCAGAACATGAGGAGTAGGCCAGGCAGCAGGCAGTCATACTGATGACCATTACAAATTTATAGAAATTTCACTGCATGGAGTTACAAAAAATAAATACAGAGGAAAACTCCCAGATGTCTGTTTGAGTAATGTAGAATCACAGTCATCAACTGTTAGACACTTTTGGTTATAAAATGATCCCATTTTTCCCAAAGTCTCTCTCCTTTCTCTTTCTGTAGACGTATTGTAATACAATAACAATAACACGTATTGTAAAAGTCAACATTTCCATATTGTGGATCAGGTTTATGATATTCACAAGAAGCTTCAGAGTAGGGGGTCCAGGTTGGAACCATTATTTAGTAGCCGTATTGCTTGCAATCAGAAATATCTTCAACATATACTGTATGTGTCCTTATTATTGAGTCTGTCAGGAAGTATTTCAAAGTACATAGCAGGAAATGAAAAGACTAATGTTATACCCAGAATTTCATAGATTACTCGATTAACATCCTTCCAGAAGGTTTTCAACTGTGGACAGTCCCAAAAGATATGAAAGCAGTCTGCAGAGACCACACTGCATTCCCTCCAGCAAGAGAACTGAGAACCACCCAGCTTCGATTTCTGCTTTGGCGTAATAAAAAATCTGATTAGATTATTCCAACAGAAATCGTGCCATGTAAAGAATTTGCGGTGGATAGAATATTCCTCCAAATTCGCAGCCAGACCTCGAGTAAAATTATTGCATTTGCTTTCTTTTCCCATCGTTGTCTGATATAGTCAGTTGCGTTCTTATTCATAGATGCTAAATTTCTATAAAGTTTGCCGATAGTGCCTTTTGTACTTTTACCAGCATATGAATCCATAAATATTTGTACTATTCCTGGCTCTGTATCCAAGTCATAAGTTTTGATTTCTTTCCTGAAGAAACTTCAAACCTGTAAATAACAGTAAAAATCTTCTCTGCCCACGTCATAAGTCCGGCACAAATCCTCAAATTTTACTAACTCCCCATTTTTAATTATATTACAGAATGCAGTGATTCCCTGTTTCGCTCATCTTCTATATTTGTGGTCTATCGATGCTGGAAGGAAACGCGGGTGGTACGCAGGCCAACTCAATACTCAACTTTTTAACTATCTCTGCCCACTTTTTCAAAGAGAAACAAACGCAGAATTTGTAATTGGTATACTTGGGGCAGCCCATCCAGGCATCCCAGAACAGACTGTATAGGGATGTCCAACAAGGAAAGCTCAATGTCCTTCCATTTAGCCTCATAGGCTGGGTTACACCAGCACACCAGAGGTCTAATCTGGGCAGACAAGTAATAATCCACCAGGCAAGGCAGGCAAGGTATACGTCCCCGATCCCCAGGCAGCTGCAGGGCCAAGTATCTTACTCTTGGCCTTTTATTGCTCCATATAAATATGGACCTTGAAAAATGCTTATCCCACTCACTAAATTGTTTTGCTGGAACCTCTGCTGGAAGTGTACAATAGTCTTGGAAGAACATTTATCTTTATTGTTCGGATTCTGCTGCCAAGGTCAAGGGGAAGCAGGCTCCACCTGTCCAGGTCCTCATATATTTTCTTATTTATTCGTTTGTAATTAACCTCATGTAATTGAGACAAATCTTTTGTTAGTATAACACCCAAATATTCTATTTGTAATTGGTGCCAATTAAATTGATAACTATTTATTAACTGTTTTGTCGGAACAAAATGGAAGGTCAAAATTTGGGTTTTTTTGTATGTTGAGTTTATAACTTGAGAGTCTGCCGTTGTTTCCAGAATGTTCATAAGCATTGAAATACCAGATTCAGGGTTTTTAATTACTATTAAAACATCATCCGCATACAAGCATATTTTGTTTTCCACATTCCCTATTGTCACCCCCTCCAACTCAGACTCCTCTCTAACAACCTGAGCCAGTGGTTCGATAAAAAGATTAAAGAGTAGTGGGCTTAAAGGGCAGCCCTGCCTACATCCTCGTTGTAATGTTATCTGATTCGAGAGGCTTCCATTAATTTTAATTCTTGCTTTTGGTGAGGAATGTATAGTTTTTATACATTGAATAAATCTAACACATAACCCAAATCTCTTCATTACTTGGAACAAAAACTCCCACCCTACAGTATCATATGCCTTCTTGACATCTAAGCCGAGAAGGACTGCACTTGATTTTTCTTTAATTATATGTTCAATAACATGAACGGCCCTTCTTATACTATCATGCGTTTGTCTATTACTAATGAAACCTGTCTGGTCCTCATCTATCAGGAAAGGCATGAGGGTACTTAATCTCTTAGCTAATATTGCAGCATATAGTTTGTAGTCTATATTTAATACACTAATTGGTCTATACCCTTTAGGATCCGTTTTGTCCTTCCAAACCTTTGGTATAACCGATATAAACGCCTCTCGTCATGATGACGGAAGAGCGCCCCCTCCCAGGGTCTACTTGAAGGAGGCTTTCAATAGTGGTAGAATAGATTCCTTCATAGTCTTGTACCACTCAGGAGGGAACCCATCACAGCCCTGTGATTTGTTGGTCTTAAGATTCCCTCGGTTAACTTCCTCAGCTGATATTTCTGCCATTAACTTGTCATTTTGGTTTTTTCTTATAGATCAGGGGTGTCCAAAGTCGGTCCTCGAGGGCTGGCATCCTGCATGTTTTAGTTCTCTCCCTGGTTCAGCACACCTGCATCAAATGATGGCTTGTTAGAAGGCCTAAGGAGAACACTGACTTGCTGAAGAGGTTGTTACTACCACTAGGGAGAGAACTAAAATATGCAAGATGCCGGCCCTCGAGGACCGACTTTGGATACCCCTGCTGTAGATGGAAGATCCAAGGAGTTAAGAAATTTTTGAATTGTTTGATTATCCATTTTGTCCGGCTGTGTGTACAGAGCTGCATAATATCCTTCAAATGATCTCTGAATTTCTTCAAGTTTACTAGTTATCTTGTTAGTTTTTGGGTTCCGAACTTTATAGATTGTGTTTTCCACCTGTTGTCTCCTAAGCCTCCACGAAAGCACCTTAGAAGCTTTAGGCCCTGCCTCATAATACCTTTGTCTCATATATTTAAGTTTTTTTTTTTATTTCCTCATTTAAAATTTTGTGACTCTCCTGCTTAACAGGCCTCATTTGTTCCAGTAAGGAAGGACTTTTGTTAATCGAATGTAGCTGCTCCAATATTTTTTAATTTTCCAGCAAGTCTGTTAGATTTTTCATGCTGATCTTCTTTAAATTAGCACATTTTACAATTATTTTACCCCTGATACATGCTTTAGCCACATCCCACAGAATTGTAGGGCTAACTGTTCCATTGTCATTAAATTCTAAGTAAGTTTTAAGCTCTTCTGCCATTTACGTTTTGAATGCCGTACTATTTAATAAGCTTGTGTTATGCCTCCATAACATGTTTTTAGGGCTTCTAACTAAATTAATTTTCATAGTTAAACAAGAGTGATCGGAGATCTCTTTGTCCTATTATACAATCTTTCACTCTGTGAAGGTCCTTATTGAACATAAAAAAAATTATCAATTCTAGTATATATGTTATGCCTAGTTGAGTAAAAAGTAAATTCATGGTCATATTTATGGAGACATCTCCATAAATATTTATGGTCATGTTTATGGAACATAAACACGACCATTTTTTTCTTTTTTTTTTTTTTTCTTGAAGCAAAAAATTGCTTCAAAAATAGCTATTTTTTTAAAATGGCTTTTCTAAGCGAGTCCTTCCTCGTTCTCTGTTAGTTGTATCCATTTTAGGGTTTAGGAGTAAATTAAAATCACCTGCACATGTGCCACTGGCTTCTGCTGCCACAAGACTAAATACCTCCTTAAAGAAGTCTGTACTACTACCGGGGGGGGGCATAGATATCATAGACATGGATACGTAGACGCCTCATGGAGCGCTGAGTCCTACGTTACGACGACGCCATCTTCTATGTGGCAACAGAGCAATCAGAGCTCCTTAAGTCCTGTGCTGTGTGGACTTGTTTCAACCGTTTTACGAAACAAACTGGATTCATTGGCATTACCTTTCACAGGTAAGGATGAAAGATCAGAATTACTTGACTTTGCAGCCAGAAATTTGCTTCTAAACAACCGAGAAATATTTCCTATGTAGCTAAATTGGCCCAAAGTAACCGCTGATTGTTAGAGTAATAGCTAACGTTTTCATACTGTTGATAATGAGAGAGAGCTGATGAAAAACCGCTGTTAGAGGGGAAGTTCATTAAAGACCAGGGGATTTTCTGAGGAAAGATCAGTCAGGATCAGAGCTGGAGCTGCTGTTCTTCAGTCTGTTTCCCAGCTCAGCTTCACCATGTCGGTATTTAGCTATAAAGATGCTACGAGTCAGAACCCCAACATGATGAAAATATCTTTATTTCTGAATGTGAAGGAAACCTATATGTATTTTCTATTACCCTTTTGGATAATTTCTCTTTTATCCTTCGCTTCAGCCTGTGTACCAGGACGTCTCAGAAGTCATTGGAGTTCTCCCAGTGTGACCAGCAGACTGAAGCCCTGCCTGTGACCAGTGTTCCCAGTATAATAAATAAATGTTTTACTCTTTCACTTTTTGTGTATTTTTAAATATCTCAATCTAAAATATTAGTGTATTAATACAGCTTATGTAATGAAATAAAAATAATTTACTGTTAGAATTATTGTCACTCTTTGCTGTCAATAGCAGAGTTGACATACTGTAATATTTTTTCTCTGGAAAAAAGTAAGAAAAAT
>NW_006802509.1:0-5683 GCF_000485575.1 Poecilia formosa
ATTATGTGTGGAATTATAATATTAACCTGAAATGCTCTAAAGAACAAGAAATATTCGCCCACATGCATTTATATATATAAAAAAACCTCAGAAAATTAAATAATGGGCCCTAGTAATTGTAGGAGGTCTGTTTTTCTCAATTTCTGCAATCTAATACTGTGGTATTGTAATGCCTGGTTACTACAGCTGTCTTACCTTTCTTTGACAAAATGATGAGTAAAGGTTTCAGGGTAGCAGAGGTTTGTTCTGATGAGCTGGGACAGCTCTGGGTAAGGCAGAATGACTGGAGGAGGCAACTCCGACTTAAACCTGAGGAGCATCATCTCCTGGGTTTCCTGGAGACACAAAAACAAACAGAAGGACAAATGCTTGGCAAAACAGCATCCAGTAAATGAGTGAGTGTGTAACATAAGGTGTGAGGTAAAACACCACACACAAAGTCAATGAAACAGAATATCACTGATGTCTGGTTGTATCCACTGAGCTGTGGACAAGCAGGAGGATTGAGGTCGTACCTCTTTGGGAATCAGAGAACTGGCCTCTTTGCCGAATGTCTTCAGGGCCACATGAAGCTGGCCTTCTAAGATCAACTGTTTGTTGTCCTCAACAACGTAAGCCTGGTCACATAAAACACATTCAACTCAAGCACAAAGCATCAACCTCTACCTTTTATTGATTAAGATTACAAATACAATAAATCTTACAACACTGTAAAGTGGGACAATGTGACAGATTCAATACAGGAACCAAGAAGTAAACATCTAGAATTTATTTATATGATGTTAAAAAAAAGGGCTGCTGATGATGAGAGTAAAATATCATAAAACACTTATTAAGATCATCAAATACACTTACCTTCCAGATAACGATGATGTTTAGGTCTAGCTCATTACACTTCTTGGCGATATTTGTAATGTCAGAGGCTGTGTTGTCACTGTGGCCAGAGCCCTGACTTCTGCTGTTCCTGGGAGCTGAATTCACTTGTTCCAACACCGAGCTCTGACGGCAGCTGAAGAAGAAATCTCCACATGGTGTAGAGGAACTCATGATCTGCACACAGAAAGTCCAGAGTAGGAGAGACATCTGTCTGCAGGTGCACCAAACTGTTCTTGTTACATTAAAGAGTTTGGTGATGGGTCGTCAATTCACCAGCGACTATGAGTCACTGCCAGGTGCAGCCACTCCTAGCCACTACTGGCTTAATACAACAATAAAGTACGCTTCATGGGAAATATCTCTTTGGTTATCTAGAATATTCATTCATATGATTTTAAAAATAAAAACAGAAAATAATCATCTTCTGGAAGCTAGTTACTTTGTCATCAGGATCATTCAAAAGTTTGATTGAATGAGGAAATGAGGAACATATTAAAAATGATTTCAAATTCAAAATCTGCTATTCAAGTCTGGACCATCATATAGCTTAAATTAAAACCCTGTAGCTGTGCACCACACAGTGAAAAATAAAAATAAACTGGAAATCCAACTGGAGGTAAGGTTACAAACCCTAAAAGATGAATTTGTTCCAATCTGTTAGCTCTGGTCAGTTACAGTATTTCCTGTTATAATTACTGTAAATGTGTTCATGTTTACTTGGCAGACCAGATAGCTAATGCAAAGTTATGCACAATAATTAAGATTACAGCAGTCAGAATATTTATTTACGTCCCTTTAAATATTTTAAGACTAGTTTGTGTAGAATAGCTTGAGGCTCCATATCTTCCTCTCTGCCTGTACATTTCTCTCTCTTCTAAAACAGCTTCGTGAACTCTTCGTTGCTTTGGCGACCAAATCATTCTGTGATTGGGGTGGGAGTGTGGAGTCATTCACCCATACTGCAAGGACAATTTGAAAGAAAAATAGTAGAAAAAAATGTATGCAACTTTAAAATTTGGCCTGTCCTGCACCAGCATATCTATTTGGAAAACAATATTCTTGACTGGAACTTGACAGGACTGGCGACAACAGACCCAGTTGTTCCCACATTGGTGGTCCTGGGTATTCCCAACTTCATCATTATTAGCCACTTTTGGTGTTTTCGAAAATAAAGGAGGAAGACAAGACGTTAGAAAATCCTTCTAGAAACAGCTTCCAATGTCAGCTTTACCAACAATTCTTTGAAACAAAAATATGAAAGATACTTATTTAATTGTGTTAGTTTTGGTCACATTAAATGATGTGACCATTTAATGTGACCAGTTTTTTTGTGTTCTTCTTTATCTGAACTGTTGTGCTTAAAGGATGAAAGTTTCTGATCTGTGGCTATTCTCCCACCAAATTATCCAGCCAAATAAGGAGCCTTTGTTTACCACATTTTCCTCACCTTAAGTTGATATTTTCAGTTTGTAACATAGTATCATTATACTGTCACATAACCGTCCTGGGTTCATGCATACAAGATTCTGAGTCTACATCAAAAATAAAGCAGTCAATTAATCTTACCCGTTCATTTCCAAGATTCAGGTCTGCAAATGTGTATTCTTTTACACCATCAGAGCCTAAGAACAAAGTTAAATCTGTGCTTTCAAAACAGAACATCCAAGATGGCATGTGTGATTGAGACGGAAAAATACCTTCATGGGGTTTGCATCTCATGGCTTTAAAACAAAGCTTAGCTCTTTCTCGACTGCTGAGTCTGCAATCTGGAGAGAGAAATTGAAAGCAGTGAAAAGCAATTGTCTGTCCATCCATCCATCCATCCATCCATCCATCCATCTTCTTCCGCTTCATCCGGGGTCGGATAGCAGGGGCAACAGCTTCAGAAGGGAGGCCCAGACTTCCCTCTCCCCAGCCACTTCTTCCAGCTCCTCCGGGGAACCCCAAGGCGTTCCCAGGCCAGCTGAGAGACATAGTCCCTCCAGCGTGTCCTGGGTCTTCCCCGAGGCCTCCTCCTGGTGGGACGTGCCCGGAACACCTCACCAAGAAGGCGTCCCAGAGGCACGAGCCACCTCAACTGGCTCCTCTTGACGTGAAGGAGCAGCAGCTCTACTCTGAGTCCCTCCCGGATGATCGAGCTTCTCACCCCATCTCTAAGGAAGAGCTCAGTCACCCTGCGGAGGAAACCCATTTCGGCCACTTGTATCCGTGATTTTGTTCTTTCAGTCATGACCCAAAGCTCATGACCATAGATGAGGATGGGAACGTAGATCGACCAGTAAATCGAGAGCTTCGCTTTTTGACTCAGCTCTCTCTTCACCATGACGGACCGGTACAGCGCCCGCTTTACAGCAGACGCTGCGCCAATCTGCCTGTCGATTTCCCGCTCTCTTCTTCCCTCATTCGTGAACAAGATCCCCAGATACTTAAACTCCTCCACTTGGGGCAGGGCGGCCCCCCGACCCAGAGAAGGCACTCTACCCTTTTCTGGCTCAAAAGCAATTGATCAAGTTTATTTGTGTCGCACGTTTCATCAACAAGGCAGTTCAAAGTGCTTTACATCATAAAAACATCACACATTTTGATGAGTGCCATCAAAAAAATTAATACACATCATATATGTTGGTCAATGTTCCATTTATTGTGGTTCAAAAGCAACTCAAAACAAGAGGCTTTTTGGCCTTGATTTAAAGGCACACATTGTTTCCTGTAGAGGTAAGTATTACAGAGGTTCTGAAGACGCCTCTGACTGAAGACAGTGGCATGGTGGTCTGATGAAGAGGAAGCTCACAGTTTTCCATTCATCTTATGAAACAACTAGGCCCGACATAAAAAGCAATAAATGATAAATTAAAAACAGTAGCAACTGATTAGCTGCCCTATGATTTCATAGAACAGCCAGTATTTAAAAAAAATATATAAATAAAAAAATACTGGAAACATTAAAACCCAGTACACAGTACTATGTTTATACTTAATTTTTCACAAAGTTCTTAATTAGCAGTATTGCCTGTTTTCCCTTTCTGAGCCTAATGATTAATATATTTTGAAGAGAAAGTTTATTGTCCATTTTTGGTTTGTCTATTTAAAATGTCTTTCAGTTATAGTGCTAAATGTTCTTCTTGGAGAAGGTGTACTTGCATTATTATGCCATTTTTTTTATATTAATTAATAATGGTCTCAAAATGACAATATTACAGTTTCTCACAATATTTTCTGGGACAATTAATCGCCCAGCAACATGTGTTATCATGACAGGCCTAGAAGCAACTTTGTTTTAACAGAGATGACTGATCAAAAACTAGGAGACCATTCAACCTTCCATCATTCCTGGTGTGTTCACTATTATGTTTGTGGTTGAAAAAAAGTCCATGATCCATGCAATAAGAAGTATTGTGTTTATAATAATTTGAATTAAATTGTAAAACCTTGGTAGAACCTTTAAGTACTAAAAAGTATGCAGAAAAAAATGACAATGATAAAAAAAAAAAACATTTTAAAAGGGAGACTGTCCCTTTTAAAATGGACTTACCATAATTGTTGCATGGATTAATATACTTGTGGAGGCGCCAGTGCTGACTACTGCTAGACACCTGGACAATGTGGAACTCACGAACGCCACTTTCACTCTGGAACAATTGAAAGAAATTTAAACCAAGTTTCTCAACATGATGTGAGAACAAAGAAACTTTATAAGTCAAAGTGTGGTTCAACTTACTGCATTTACGTTCTCCACATCAATAAAAACAAGAGTTCCCCCGCTGCCTTTGTCATCTAGAGAGTGATGTGGGGAAGCACTGCTGCGGCAGGCGGAGGCCTGGACACTCAGAGACCGACTGGCGCAGATAAACACCGTGTGACGCAACACCCGGTGACTTCATGAGGAGGAGATGATAGACCGTTAAACTCAGTTTGAATACATCCATCTTTCCACTGTATGCCAAGCATTTAATCTGCATAATATCTTGGGAAGCTAAAACTTTTCTGATCAGTTTATAAGGTAAGGTGGGGACAGGCCATATTTCCATCAGTACTTGAGTTTCTGGGTGTACACATTATTTTTGTTGAACAAAGACAATTTTTCAGAATTACTATTCCACATATTTTATCCAATCACCAAACTTGCCAAAAACACTTTCAGCAGAGCTGATTTTAAGATAAGTGCACGCCCAGATGCAGCATTCTACAGAACACTGTCTGTTTTGTTCATCGTGTCAATGTGAACAGTTCAGTGTTCTTTACAGACTCATTTAATTTATCTTAAGATAAATAAAATGCCACCACTAAAATACTCTGGTCACAATTACATTAAAGTAACAATACTCTCAGGATTCATTTTGAGTATATTAATCCTCAAAATCATCTTTCACCTGATTTTGAGTCCTTTCTCTGTGTTCTCATAGTAGAACAGGAAGTTGATTTCGTGAACTCCTTCCTGGTCTGGTCCTCGGAGCCAGAGGGGTAGCCGAACCGACTGTCCTGGCTGCAGTGTGCCACCATGTATTGGGATCTCTGTCACCCTGGAGGGCTGACTGCATGCAGGAGCAGAAACCAGCGTCTCAGAGGACATGGAGCCTGGCTGGAGGGGGGAAGGAAACGTCACATAGGCTGAGCAGTTCTCTGCTGAGTCTGGGCTGGGAGGTGTGAAGGGTGCTGTGCTCTGGCTGCCAAACGTGAAGAAATCAGGGTGCGTGGACGCCACCCGAAGGCCACACAGAGCAACTGCACTGACATTACAGAACTCCACATAAGCTTTCCTGATCTCGCCGCACAGCAGGGCAGTGGGAAACTGCAGGAAGAAAACCTG
>NW_006802510.1:0-5675 GCF_000485575.1 Poecilia formosa
TGGCTATAATGGCGTCTAGTTTTTAGTTTTAGTTTAGGTGGCTGTTCCTAAAATCCGTCTCAACGTGCAACTCATTTTGTACCAGCAGAGGGCAGCAACAGAAATGTTCTCAGCTTAGAACAAACGGACATTTTTTTCTTGAGAGTCAAATATTCTAGGAAAAAACAGCTTTTTTTTGCCTTGAAAACAGGATTTATTAAAAATTATTTTTGAAAGATGTCCAAAAAATTAAATATTAAATTTCCTGAGCTCAGATATTTAAAGAGATTGGCCTGAAAATGACAGTTTTCTGGTGAAAATCGTCTCATTTTTCTGTCTTTAAAGCTCCTGCAGAGAAGTGTCTGATCGCCATGTTGCTAAAATCCGTCTCGTGTAATTTCTCCTTCCCACCAGCAGAGGGCAGCATCGTGCTTCATGTCAGATGCACAGCGCCGCTCTCTGCTACTTCAGTACTGGTTTTTCTAAAATCTTATAAAACAGAACCAAACCTTGGTTCAGTGGGCCGACTACAGTATCTAGAATTATTCATCACCACAAATAAATCAAAATCCTTTCCGCAATTGACCTTCTGACAGCAGTAAGTACTTAAATAACCATAGCAGCTCTCCATTGAATATGAATTTATGTGTTGGAAGTATTTGCACTCTGCAGACTGTGGTTATTGGATATCTGTGCAGGATGGCTCGATGTTAATTTGAATTTTTTCTGCGTGTGAATCTCTTGGGACGGACTGGATGGCTTTCAGCTGAAATTAGGACAGACTCTCAGGTTATTACCGACCAATTACATCCTATTAATCACACCTTTAAAAAACTGAAATTACAGATTCAGAGAACTAAATGGCTTTGTTGAAGCTCTGATAGCGTTAATACTTTCTGCTGCTTCGAAATCAAGGTTGGTCTAAAAGCAAGAAGGTGTTCAAAGTGGGGGTCGGGGGCCATTTGCGGACCCTAAATTGATTTTGTGCGGCCCAAGAATAAATTTTGACAAAATTGCAAATTGCAATGAAAATCTACTTAGATGTAACCAAAGATGGGCAAAGTAGTCAAAAATTATTCTCAAGAAGTAAGAGGAGCACAAGTTAAACATATTCTACTTAAGTAAAGGTAAAAGCTGTCTAAGAAGTTTGTCAAGAGTAAAAAAGTATTTGGTAAAAAGTCAATTGAAGTACTGAGCAACTGATCAAATGATCAATCAATTAAATATTTTAAAAAAAAATTAACTTATTTTGCATTCTTCCCCAGCAGGTCCATCCATGAACAGATGGAAGAAAATGTAAATTTAAGTGGAAATTTTGGTATCTTAAGAATGAAAATTACAATAATTCATAGAAGTAATGAAAAATAAAATGTTTCCAGATCAGTTTGTTTTGATGAAAAACTTATGAAACTTTAACAAAATTTCTGTTCTGCTGGTCTGTGTCTGGTGAATTTTTGGTTAAAACATGTTTTTCATTCAGTGTGTAGAAAATCCAGAAATTTAACTCAAGAGTAGAAATACTTAATAATAAAATTACTCAAAAGTAAAAGAAGAAAATATTTTGTCATAAGAAATAATCTCAAAGTGGATCTAGTACTTTTTATCTACATTCAATAATTATTCACTTAAAACAAACTCCTATATATATATTTTTTTCTTATTTTAAGTGTACTAAGACATTTCCACTGGAAACATAAAATCCTTGGTAAGATTTTGTGTTTTTGATTTCTAGCTCAGTTTATTTGAAATATGTTGGTGCCAGTCGCCTTTTTCCAGCTTCTAGGCTTGAAATCTGTATTCAACCCTGTTTTTTGTGACGTTATTTCCTCTCTGGGACTTTTAGACCTGAACTGGCAGCAGTAAGTAAAAACAACGCAGAACAAACTCATTTTACAGTATTCCCCAGCAGGTGCAGCAGATTGATTTTGGGATTTCCCGGGACGTCTAAACGGAGCAGCGGCTTCGCTGCCTGGTTTGTGGCAGCTTAATGATGACGTCTAAACGAAGCAATCTGTCAGGATTAGAGAGGAAAGTTGGTTCTTTAACGCCCGACTAACAGACAAATCAAAAGCTGATAGTTTCTGCAGACAAAATAGCAGGTTTTTATTTTTGATTTGTGTTTGTTTTCAGCTACTATTTTGAGAAAGTATCAAGGTTCAGCTTTTTACTGGAAGACACTCTCCTTTAACAATGCACCTCTTCTGCAGTTGACTTAAAGGGGCAGTATCATGTAAAATGTATTTATTTTAGCTTTGCATAGCGTTATTTCCTCGTCAAAAACATACAAAGTGTTACCTTGATTCTTTCATGTATGTGTGAGAAATCCTTTAGTCTCCATGGCAACCATATGGCTGCAAAACGGCTGGGTGGACATAGCTCCGCCTTCAACTCATAGCTCCTCCTCAAATGCAACGTTTTATGTCATATTAGAAATGTATAGCTTTTTATAAACAAGTGAAGTTAGCATACTTACTTGATTATGCTATAAAATGACACCATGTGCCTGAAAAACACATAATGCTGCTCATTTAAATACATTGGGATTAGGGCTTGGCATTTATCGTGTTGTTTGTTGTGAAGATTTGTGATTTATTGTTAAATTTCAATTAATGTTAAATGAACTGAATTAATTTTTTTTCCATGTTTGCATCATTAATCATTAAATCAAAAATAAGATTAAATGTATTTTAATCCATGGCAGCCGTTCAGCTGTTGGTGGGCCTAGCTCCGCCTTCCAAGCGTAGCTCCTCCCAAATGTGACTTTCATGCCTTATTTGATATAAAAGCACATTTTTTCACAACTGAAGTTAACATAGTTACTTGATTACGCTGTAAAATGGCACTAAACACATGGTACTGCCCCTTTAAAGTGATTAGTTGCATGTGGATAGGTGTTATGTTTCAGCCATATGGCTGTTTTATTTCGACTGACTCCAAATGAGGCGAAGTATTGCTCATTTTTCCAGATAAAAACAGTTTCCCCCTGAGGATTTCTTGCATCATAAAAGCTGTGGATAAAACCTCATTCCTCTCCGTTACCCACCATAAACTGTCGTGTGTCCCGTAAACGCCGTCGTCCGGAGAATCACAGCCAGTCTGATGCCGTCATGGCTCCTCTGAGCAGATGGAGACGTCAACGCTGCCAGGGTGGCGGCGGGATGTTCGGCTGATCGGGCCGGCGCTCTGATCACAGCAGCTGATGGAGGCGGCCATGACGGTCTGAAGCAGCTCCTGCAGGCCCGTTAGAAATACAGACACCTCAACGGCTCCCTGCTGAGCAGAGCTGCACAGATGTCCACAGTTCAACCCCGAGAGATTAAACTGAACAAATAATGTACAGATTAATGAGTTAATCTGAAGCTGACTGAGATTATACTGTAAAACATAAACTGTCGTTTTCTAAAAATCTGAGTTTTCTCTTGGATCAAAAAGTCTGACTGATTTTAAAGGTCCATAAAAAACAATAAACATTATTTTTTAAGTTAGGCAGGAACTAGTTAACTACATTTACTTTAGTAATTCTTTGAAAAAAATAACTTAAGAATATTTACAACACGCTATATTTAAAACTTACACTAGAAAAATAAAAATAAAAAATATCTCCGCTCGCGCGAGAAAAAAATCTCGAGATTCTCCCCACACAAAAAAAAAAAAAAACATGCTAAAAAAAAAACCACAACACACAGACTCACACCTGCAGTTTCTGTTAAAATTTAATTAGTTTTTTTATTGACAGAAACTGATTTGGAAACATTTTATTGGTATTTTTTGTTAATTATATGAATTGTCATGTTTGTTGACAAACATGACGACAAAATGCAAAATATATCACACATTATATTTAATATTAAAACATTTCCATAAACTTTAGTCTGAAATGTCGGGTCTCTTGTGTTTTCTCAGAAGTTTCAGATACCTTTAATTTTTTCTTATTTTGCCCTTTTTTATCCAGTTTGCTCAAATTTATTAGGGACACGCCGAACACTGTGTTGAGATATGTCACGGTTTGAGTAATGGCTCTTTGGAAAACCACCTTGTAGGGACAAAAATACAATTTTATGCCCAATAATCTGTTATCTTGAAGAATTTGGAACAAATTATCGTGGCTGCAGACAAAGTGCTGCTTAGTTTGGGACACAACAAAGGTTCGTTTTTAAATCAGAAAGGCTGATTTAGTTCCTGAACTGTTTTTAAAAAATGATTTAATGTAGGTCAAGCTGAATAAACCAAAGAAAACTGAAACTGAGGGCATATTTTGTTAACTGAAATAAATAAAAATGGCAGCTAATGGGGAAAAAATAATAACTAACTGGAACTATATTATGCTTTTAATAAACTATCTAAATTATATTTAAATTATAAGTGTAATATTCTTCATTTTTGTGTTTATTAATCTATTTTTAGCCATTAGGACTGATGTGAAATAGATTTTTATAAGCAATTTACGTCACATTTCAGTAAATTACGGCGCTTTAGCTCATAAAATGGCAACTGGAAAAGTTTGCAGAAAACACAGTCATTTGTTGTTCAACATTAATAGAAAACATTTTTAGAAAATGTTATATTCTGTCAAGTATTTATCACCCAATCGATGTAAACATAATCACATTTTAAAGTTCTGCACCTAAGTATGAAAAACTAAAACTGATGAAAACAAAACAATATTTAACTAATTTACTGAATTAGACAAACAAAAAGTCACAACAAAATAAAACTAAATCATAATGGAAAACTCCAAAACCACTCCACAATATTTAACTAATAATAACTAATAAAACTGGCATATTCACTTTAAAAATAAATTGTAACTAGTGGATTAGACAGAAAGTCACAACAAAATAAAACTGTCATAATCCTGTGAATAAGTAGACTGCAGGGTGGAATAGCAACCAAAAGCTGAGCCTATTTTAGGTAAAATTTATTACATTTGCCTGAATTTTTTTGCTGTTTTGCAGCAGCACAGCTGAGAGATTAAACCTGTAACCCGATGTTTCATTACTGGCGGTTTAACACACTTTCTGCGTGACAAATACGAACGATAAAAAGGTTTTCCTCTGTGCCGGCATGAGCTGATTGGTTTCTTAAGCTTCTATCAGATGTCTGCCTCAGAATTATTCTGTAGTCATTATTGAACCAGAGACGGCTGCAGAATCAGATTAGCAGCGAGGGGAACGTCGGGGAGCAACATTTTAATATCTAATTCAGTCCTGATGAAAGCTGGTGGGACGAAATGCTGCAGAGATTCGGCCTCTTTCAGCGTCGTTCCAGTATCTGCTAATTTCACCCTGGAATGACGACAAATTATTCTCACGCTGCTTAAAGAAGTGAGAAATAAGAAGCAAAAAAAAAGGCAAATTGGAAAAACATGAAGATGACAGAGTTTGTCCATAAATCAACAATTTAGACCAGATTGATGTTCGTTATGATGTTATTGATTTAACTGGATTTTTTATGTTCAGTTTTAGCTTCATGCGTTTTTTATGCTTTGCAAAGGAAATGTGATGTTTTAAAGGCAGAATGGTTTCCACACTGCAAAAACACAAAATCTCACTAAGTATTTTTGGTCAAGTTTCTATTCCAAATATCTCCACACACTTGAAATAAGACAAAACTAACTTATAGGTAACTTTCCAACAAGTTAAAGGAGCTTGTTTTAAGGCTATAATTCATTAATGTTGACAAAAAAGTGCTAGTAC
>NW_006802511.1:0-5672 GCF_000485575.1 Poecilia formosa
GCAGTACTGTGAGGTACCTCTGTGTACTCTAGTAAAAGTATCCTGGAGGAGTACTGTGAGATCAGCTCTCTGCTGACGGAGGAAGTCGTCGGCGTCCATCGGGAGATCTCAGTGTCCGTCCAGCAGATCGACCCGCTGGCCGAGTACCAGCACTTCATCGACGCCTACAGGTGAGTCCGGCCCCGCCTCACGGTGGCTGTGGCGATCTCCGGTCGCCATAGTAACCGCCCATTCGTCCTGCGGTCAGGTCGCCGGTGCCACCGGAACCAAGCGTGGAGTTCGACGCGTCCCTATTGGACGAGACAGACAACATCCCGGCCAACGAGATCCTGTGGAACACGCTGACGGCAGACAGCCTGCAGAACACGTGAGCGCCGACTACATAAAAGCACTTCCTGTCACCTTCCAGAGTAAAAGCCCACTCTGACCTCCTGTCCAGGTTATCGTGGAAGACGGAGGAGCTGGCGCTGACCCAGAAGAACCTGCAGGAGAAGGAGATGCTGGCAGACGACCTGGAGGCCCGGATCCAAACCGGCCAGCCAAATGCCAACAGGAAGAGCGAGTGAGTGAAGGGGGCGGAGCCAGGCCTCACCTGGCAGGGTGAAGGGGGCGGAGCCAGGCCTCACCTGGCAGGGCGAAAGGGGCGGAGCCAGGCCTCACCTGGCAGGGCGAAAGGGGCGGAGCCAGGCCTCACCTGGCAGAGAGAAAGGGGCGGAGCCAGGTCTCACCTGTTTGTCTCACCTTCAGCTGCGTCCTGCTGCTGAGCCAAAAGCTGTCCCTGCTGGAGCTGCGTCAGGCCGTCCAATCGCTGCGCAGCTCAGAGGCCTGCCTCCTCTCCCAGAAAGCCTTGCTGGACACCAAGATGGCCGCCGCAGTCGCCTCCCCGCCGCCAGCGCTGCAGTATGAGGACGACACGCGCTCGGTGTCGTCGACGGTGGGTGAAGGTGGAGTTTCAGAGATGGCAACCGGCTCTCCTCCTGACCTCTGACCCCTGTGCCCTACAGGACAAGAAGGAGAAGAGCTCACGCTTCGACACGCTGCGCCACTCGCTGGCCGGCATGATGCGCTCACCCAAAGCCATGCTGGGCTCCTCCTCTTCGGTGAGTCGTCCTTCCACAGCGTTTCTCTGCCTGTCCTTTGGTCTCGCTGGTCACGTCTTCTTCTCCTGGCCTCCGTTTGAGCAGCAGTTCTTTGATGTGATTCCCACGTCGGAGCGCCCCCTGGCGGAGCAGGAGTGGTACCACGGAGCCATCCCCCGCACCGAAGCTCAGGAGTTGCTACGGCAACAGGGGGACTTCCTGGTGAGGGAGAGCCACGGGAAGCCGGGCGAGTACGTCCTGTCGGTGTTCTCTGACGACCAGAGGCGCCACTTCATCATCCAGTTCGCCGACGTACGTATTCTCATGCTCAGGCCCACTGGAGCGGGTGGGGTCAGAGGTCACCGAACCCACCGCCTTCTCCTCTCTCTCTCTCTGGTAGAGTCAGTACCGGTTTGAAGGGACGGGCTTCCCCACCATCCCTCAGCTCATCGAGCATCACTTCTCCTCCAAGCAGGTCATCACCAAGAAGTCTGGGGTCGTCCTGCTCAACCCAGTCGTCAAGGTAACCCGCCATCACACACCTACACAGGCGCGTGATAAATGGGCCGAATTATACTGACACGATGCCAATCAAATCACCGATCTGACCCGACTGACCGTTAGCCCCGCCCACGTCGTACTTAGAAACATTTCAGACATAAATTAGAATGGGAAGGTGTTTAAAGACGGGCCCAGTAAACCTGCTGAGCCCAGCGGCGCCGAGGCCTCCATCATCGTCCATCATGGTTTGTTTTAAAGATGTTAAGTTGACAGTAGAATATTACTGGATGTGTCTGGAAAACTTGGCCAGTGAAACGCTATTTAAACCCACAACTAGGCTTAAAAACAAGTAAAAAAAAATACAATTAAAATAGTTAATTATTCTGTTTAATCCAAATTAATTCAGCGGCTGTTTAAGGCCCCCAGGAAGAGCCTTCAGGGGCTTCAGGGGCCATAAATCAGGGTTTCCCCACTGTATCCAAAGCCCTTATAGGCTTTGGATACAGTGGGGAATACAGTCGCTTGTTTTTGTTTTTAGAAAAATAATTTAAATATGATTTTTTAAAAACAATGCTTAATTTTTTTCTTTTCTTTTCATTAAATAAGCTGTACAGCAGGTGTCTCTGCTGCGCCGAGCAGCGGGGCGGATCTATTCCTGAAATCTGGAATAATTATCAATCCTGAACGTTGCCTCTGAACGTTGCCTCTGCATGCTTTCTGCATGGAGTCTCCATGTTCTCTCCAGGTTCTCCAGCTTCAACCCACAGTCCAGAAACACGACTGTCGGGTTAACTGGTCTCTCTAAATCCTCCCTAGGTGTGTGTAGTTGTGTGTCCTGTCTGTCTCTGTGTTGCCCTGCGACAGACTGGCGACAGGTGACCCCACCTCTCGCCCAGAATGTTAGCTGGAGAGTGTTAAGAAAATAAATTTAAAGTATGCTAGTTTTAAAACTTAACATGTCTTGATTGAAATAGCCTAATTATAGTTTTAAAATCAGTAACTTATTCTGGCCTATTGACCTTTATGTTACCTGTAGTTACAGCAGATGGTTTGCTAGGATCTTTTGAACTGCCCTTTATCTGTGTGGGAAAACAATCAGGAGAAGTTCCAGCTTTTCACACAGATCCATGAAAAGTCATAAAACAGCAGGAGTTCAGGAGAAGCTCTGCTCTCACTTCGTTTAAACAAAAGGGGACAAATGGCCTTAGATCGTGACTTGCAGGGAGTTTTAAAAGGGTCAGAGACAGATCCTGGTTGGATGAGCAAAGATACGCCTTATTTGAATAAATTAAAGATGAGAATACGCCTTTTACTATAAAACTTTCTACACAGGAGTAACTAATCAGATTTGCTCTTGCAATTCTCCAGACGTCTTTGCTTTTCTTTCTTTCTTTCCTTCTTCTTTCCATTTGTCTCAGGTAAATGAATGTATGTCTCTGTTGTTCTGCAGTTTCTGTTGTAATTTCATGCGTTGTCTTCTACTGGATTAAACTCTGTAATTCTGTGACGTCTGCACTCGTTGTTTTTGTGTGGCTACACGCGGCCCGACGGGAGAACCTGGGATGAAGAAGTTCGAGCCAAAGAGTTTCTTTCTGAAGAAATATTATAACTTAAAATCTTCAACAAGAGGCAGCAGCACCTCTTGACCTCTTAGGGACAAGGGTGTTAGAAAATGGATGGATGGTTCCCATCTCACCTCGCTGCCCAGCGTGTGGTGCTGTCTGCCCTGTAAAGTTCATGTCTGTGACCCGGTTGGCCCCAGCGTTGGCGGTTAACGAGCCATCGCTAACCTCATTATGCAGGTTCAGCCCGGTGAGGAGCTTTAGCCTCGCCTCATAGTCATGCTGGTTTTATATTATTTTCTCATTTTCAGTATTGTTTTTCTGTTTACACAAAGCATCAAACATATCAAATGCTTTTCTACATAGTCAGAGTTGATGCGAAGCGCGGAGATCTGAAAAACTCGGCCAACCAAAAGTTTCTGTGACTCTTATTAAAAGTCAACAGACACTAAATGTTAGAGCTACTAAAGCCACATTAGCAGCACTGAATTAAATTTCCTGTTTGTTGCTCGTCTCTGTGTAGTGCAGCAGATTTAATCCTGCAGGGCCGGTCCGAGGCTGATGAGGCCTGGCGCAGAATCTGACTTGGGGCCCCCTCTTGCTGCATCAGCAGCTCTAACAGCTTTTCAACATGGATTTAGTGAAATCTGGGAGAGGGGAGTGGTTTAATTGTCTGGGCAATAAGTGTATTTATGAGCAAACAGCTAAAACTCAAAGATTAAACTCAGTATCAGCCTGCAGCTAAAAAATAATAACATGTAATACTGACAGAAACAAAATAAAACCAGCGTGACTGAGGCTGTGGACTGAACAGCTTAACCACCAACACTCCGGCAAACCGGGACCACAACATAAAGTTTATCAGCACAGACACAGCGCCACACGCTGGGCATCGAGTTGAGTTGTAAACGCTGCACATAACCCTTTTTTTCCACAAAGATAAATTATTCTCACTGCTCCCTCAAGGCGCTCCTATATTAGCGGCTCACACTGAGCTGTGTGAGCAGAGCTAACGCGGGTTTTAAACTTGAGAAACATGGATCTTCACACCTGTATGATATAAAAACATATACAGGTGAGCCTATGCCCAGTTTGAGTGAAAGGAGGCACGCCACTCAGCGGCAGGTAAACTTTAGAGCGTGTGATTGGTCCCCGGGCCGCTTCATACCGAGTTCGATGCATGAAGTGTGGCTACCCGTCTGGGGCTTTGGGCAGCGATGAAGAACCAAAGAGAATGAACACGGCAGCTGCTCCAACGAGCCGCCATCTTGAAAGTCTGGTTTCCTCTTCAGGACAAGAAGTGGATCCTGAACCATGAAGACGTTGTGCTGGGAGAGCTACTAGGAAAGGTGACCTCACTTCCTGTTTTCACCCACCATACCTAGATGCACCTGTCTGCTCCCGTGTCCCATAATGCCTTTCCCTGTTGCCAGGGTAACTTTGGCGAGGTCTTCAAAGGAACGCTGCAGCGAGACAAAGTGCCAGTTGCCGTCAAAACATGTAAAGAGGATTTACCTCCGGAGCTGAAGATCCGCTTCCTCTCCGAGGCCAGGTGAGCTCTCAGGTGGTTTCAAACCACCAACCATAGAAGAAGAAAGACGTTAAAGCTCTCACCTGATTGGCTGCAGGATCCTCAAGCAATACGACCATCCCAACATCGTGAAGCTGATCGGTGTCTGCACTCAGAGGCAACCCATCTACATCGTCATGGAGCTGGTTTCAGGTGGGTGGAGCCTCCATTTCCTATTGGCTGGCCGTCTGCTGCTGGCTTCCTATTGGCCGTAACTGAGGGGTTCCTGTTCCACCAGGCGGAGACTTCCTGTCGTTCCTGAGGAAGAAGAAAGATGAGCTGAAGACGAAGCAGCTGGTTCGCTTCGCCGTGGACGCTGCTGCCGGCATGGCGTACCTGGAGAGTAAAAACTGCATCCACAGGTGAGTACGGTCGCTCAGGCAAGCGGGAGGCAAGGTGGAGCGAGGTGTGACCATGACCCTTGACCCCCAGGGACCTGGCCGCCAGGAACTGTCTGGTCGGAGAAAGCAACGTGTTGAAGATCAGCGACTTCGGGATGAGCCGGCAGGAAGATGACGGCGTTTATTCATCTTCTGGACTCAAGCAGATTCCCATCAAGTGGACCGCACCTGAGGCCCTGAACTACGGTAACACCTGGCCACGCCCACACCCAAGCCCATTGGTGACTGGCTGCTGACCGGCTGTACTCTGTAGGTCGCTACAGCTCAGAGAGCGACGTGTGGAGCTACGGCATCCTGCTGTGGGAGACCTTCAGCCTGGGGGTGTGTCCGTACCCGGGGATGACCAATCAGCAGGCCAGGGAGCAGGTGGAGAAAGGTAAGCGGGTGCCGCCGCCCGTTGCCACCATCAAAGGATTAGCAGTGACCGTGGAGATGTTTTTTGGTTGCCAGGTTACAGGATGTCGTGTCCTCAGCGTTGCCCTGACGACGTGTACAAAGTGATGCAGCGCTGCTGGCAGTACAACCCGGAGGACCGGCCCAAGTTCTCTGAGCTGCAAAG
>NW_006802512.1:0-5665 GCF_000485575.1 Poecilia formosa
GCGGTGAAGGTTTGCACCGATGTCCAGACTTCAGCAAAACTTAAATCGGTTTTAATTGGACAAAAAATGAAAAATCAGTCAGAGTTCAGCTTTCCTCCTCTTCATCACTCTTCCTCACCTGGAGCGGTGAGGAAGCGGTTCACAGCAGTGAGGAAGAGGAGCAGGAATTGATTACATAAATAATCCATAAATAAACACTCATCAGGGTCTCAGCTAAGGTAAAGGATCTGCTCCAGCGAGGCGCGGTCCTCCGGCCGGAATGACATACACCAGCCAACCCGAGCCTGGCATTCTGCATGAAGGGATCTACACAGCATCACGCACAACTCAACAGATCAGAGCGGTTTAGAGATACAGACTGTAAACACACTTTTGTGAGAACCACAGTTACCACGGGATATTCAATTCTAGTCTAGTCACTATCTTACCAATTACCCGAAAATAATGCAAATTCTACGGACAGACACTGAATTCTTAAGAAGCTCAAATGTAAACCTCTACGGTTTCTTGGTGCTTTTAACAGATTACAAGTATTTAAATCTGCTGGGGATGTTGTGTGCTGCTATTAAAAATAAAATGTCTAAGACTCAAGGAATGGCTTAACATTATTCTTCCATCAGGAAAAATAACAATTCCTCTCCCAGACAGGAGAAGCAGGAATTACTTTTGCACACAGGGAGTTTCAAAAGTAAGGAGTATCCGGACAGATAAAAATGTTTCAAGGTTGGGTAAAAGCAAACTTTGTTTTTTCACACAGTTAATTCTGTGTTGTTATTGCAAATTGCAAATTCATGTACTCTTACTTATGGAATGAGTTTGCAGAGCAGGCAACTTCTGCCCGTTGAAAACACAATCTTGTTCATCTAGATCAATGAGAGCTGCTTTTGTTTGATGAGCCTAACTTTCTATATTAATATTTAAATATTAATATATGTTTATATGTATTATAAATACTATAATTATAATTGTAATAACATATCCAGAAATCTCATATAAAGCAAGAAAAGATTTCTGACATGCGCAGATAAGTTTGTTTTGCAAATAATTTTTTCACTTCATCAGACAAAAATGTGTTATTTAAATTTTATAACAAGTTCTTTAAGCAAAACTTAGTAGGCTTTTCTCATGGTGACATGCATTAACAATTCAATTTTACCTAGGTTTGTTTTCTCTTTTTTTTCTGCAGTTCCACGTTAAAGTTTGATGCACCTCTGCCTTCTTGAATGGAGATAAGAGCTTGACTTGCAGTCCAACCCATTTCTTTTCAGAAGTACATAGGGGCTTGCAGATAAACAGGTCAGTTTTTTCCAGCACAGGGTAAGTAAATGCAAAAGAAATAGTTTTTCTTTTAAGTTTATAAGGAAAGTGTTTTTAGGGACAAATTGATTCTGTCACAGTTTCAGCTACTTTGAAGATGGACAAAAAAACTCCAAGTATATTAGTGAAATGTGCTAAGTTTTTGTCTAAACGTATGTTTGTTATACACATAATAAACTAAGTGTAAATTCTTTCCGTTTTTCCTTTCATTAAGAACTTATTTTTTCAACCACTTTCTATTTTATTTTTTCTTGTAAATAGAGTTGAGTTTGTATTTGTGTGTTTCTCCTGTAAATCGTCCAGTATGTATATCATGGTGTTGTAAATTTACTTTTTGTGTGTGTTTTTTTTTTGTTTTGTTTTTTTTCTGTTAAAGAATCTTCTTTATTGCAATTCCTTTCTTCCGGTCCTGGACTTCTTAATTTATTTAATTGTCTTAGTTAAACTATTTGGGAGAGCAGTGCTACAAGTTGAATAAATTAATCTTGATAAACATTTTCCATTTTTTATAAGTAAATTTGTCCTAAAATAGAAAGGTCTCGGAGTCATGAGTTAAATTTGGATTTAGATTCTTTAATTTATTTATGTTTTTTTTTCATATTTGATTCTTTGTTTTTGGCTCTAACAGTTCCCTGGTATATAAAAATTAATTTAATTCTTTCTATGGAGATATGAGTTTCATGAACGCATCTGTTAATTAACAGATCTATGTGCACATAGATCTGTTAATTCTCAATTAGTTTCCAGACCATGTGACCCGTTCTGCTCATTTTCAACAGAAAGGAGCGGGGTCAGGGAGGAGGACCAAAGGTTTTTAAAATGGTAAGATTACAGTTTTTTTCAATGCACTTCAAGTTTAGATAGGGACCATTCAGATGTATTTTAAATGCTGTTTAACATACCGATGTGTAAAAAATATTTCAATTGCGTTTCGCTAGAAAGGCTAATGTAAGCTAGCCAATCTACAAAGATAATTACAAGCATGCATCTCTTATTTGTAACTTGTCAGGTAGGGTCTTGCAGAGAATAATTGGAAATAAAATTTAAAATGGCACAACTCAAAAATCACTAGGTTGGAGAAAAAAAATTGAACCTTGCAAACCTCCTGGAGTAGAAATTGTGAAATATTCAATATATTTCAGTCTCCCTGTTTGTGTCACTGAGAGGTTATTAATGTTTGCATGAGCTCTGGGGATTAAAAACAAGTATATTTGTTTGACTTCAGCATAAAGCTGGACTCTCCTGGGATAGCCCTGTTCAGGAAAAAATAATTTCATGTCTTTTACACTGACTAATAGTCACTGCATTTTTGTTTTCGTCCCAGGAGAATGCCAGCACAAACCAGGAGGCCAGTGACGGGCCTGAAGAATCTGCCCCAACTTTGACAGGTGAATTATGCCAGAGAAAGATGTTACCCCAAAATATGTTCGCTACTTTTCATTTTTTTAGCATTATTGTTTCTGGTAAATTAATGAATGTAAATTTCATTTCATTACATTTATAGTTGTTGGCAACCTTTTGCATTCAATTGAAAAAGTCATATTTGAAAGAATTGCCAGAATTATTTAATGTTGCAGCTTTATGTCTAATGACAAATCTAACATTTGTAACCTAGTGATAAGACCCAGAAAATTCAATTTGGTGAAGACTTAGTTGGGTAGATGCAGAATGTCTTAGGCTAGTGTTCAATTTCTTCTTTCTTAATTTCAGCAACCGATGGCAAGGATCCACTTGATCCAGGACAGAGAACGGTATGTGTTGCTATGCAGAAGTCCAAGCCATGTGACAGTTTTTCAGATTCATTCAAGCTATTCATATTGCATTGAATGCTAAGGTGTGTCTCCCTCAAGGACAGCTCCTGTATTAAATCCTGTGCTGATTTAAGTTTTGTTCTACATTTGAGTTTGGAAGTGTTGCTGCCTCTTTTTCTTCACCACAGAATATGTGCAAAGTATCATAATAAGCAGCTGGAGTGTCCAAAGGCTGGGCTCCTGCACATTTTAAACGTCACATGCTGAATAACAAACTACTGGAGACGCATTTTATTTTAATCTGGTGTGCTGTAGCAAGCACCAGATGTGCTGCACATCTGGTGTGCAGCACATCTGGTGTGCTTGCTACAGCTGATGCTTGTTGCTGATGCTTTACTTAAAGTTGTACTTAGATGCTTAGTTGTCACTGTGATCAGGTTCCATTTTTGTTTCATTTATGTTTAATTTCACAGATGTGGACATTTACAAAGGCTCTTTTTCTGTGTTTTACAGAGTCAAATGCGTCATGCTCGTCGTATGAGGAAACTCAAAGCCCATCACCAGAGATGTGAGGCTCGTCACCAAAAGGCGGTGGAAGCAAATGGAAATCAGGAGGGTCCGTCTGTTCCGAAGAGTTGTGTGGTAAATTTTGTTTCTCTTTTTTTCCTGATTTACATCCCAGAGATAATAACTGTCATGGCATCAGTAAATGTGCCACTGTACTTGCTGCTTGAGCTGTTTTCACATAGCATTGTAAAAATATCAAGACAACCAAATATCTTGTTTCAAATTTCTCCATGCTTGCTGTCACAAATTTAGACGGTCTTAATGTTGCATTTAAAAACAAGTGTATTCAACTTTTAAAGCTTTCATAAAACAATATTGCTGTCAGTTACCCTTTATCTATTTAAACTATACTCCCTCCACTCATCTGTGACCCCTTTTTTTCATCCTTCTTCATTCATACCCATGTTTGATTCTTTTTCTTCCAGATTTTCACATGCCAGAAGAGGAAACCTCCACGGACAATCTTCCCCTCACAAGTTCCCCATGTCTCTCCCCAGATAACCCAGTCCCCACCGTTTGTCTCTACTTCCCTTGTTCTTTCATCCCCTCCTACCCCCACCGAAGTCATAGATCCATGTTTTCTCCCTTCCCCCTGCAAATAAATATTTAAAACAAAATATCTGCGGTGTGGTGGCTCCGTCTTTTTAGATGAGTCTATGCTACTCTGTAATATCTGTCATTAATACAATAATAAAACTAAAATCGATCACAAGTTCAGACTTGCAGGTTTGAAATAAAATTGTGCATTTATCCACTAGATGGACCCATTTCCGGTCTCACCACAGCACGGAGACGGCCCTTGTAAAAGTGTTCAATGACATCCATATAAATATAGACTGTGGGAGAACCACAGTGCTGGTTCTGTTGGACCTCAGTGCAGCTTTCGACACTGTTGACCACGAAATCTTACTGAATCGACTGGAGAGTTGGGTCGGACTCTCCGGTCCAGTGCTCCACCGGTTTGAATCTTACATAAAGAACAGGGATTTCTTTGTTTCAATCAAAAACTTCTCATCAGAGAGGTCAAAGATCACATGTGGGGTACCCGAAGGTACACACACACACACACACACACACACACACACACACACACACACACACAGACACACACACGCCGACTTTCTCCAAACTGCGAGAAAGCAGGTGTTTATACAACTTTTGACGGGAACCTTTAGCAAGTAAATTATGAGTTAAGGCTTCCTTCAATCTTATTTCAGTGTTTCGCATCAAATTGTGAAGTATTTCAGGTTTGGCTGATAATTATGCAGCAAAATAATCATTATTTCAGAAAAAATAGCGGAATTGAGAAATACTGCTTCATGTCCACATGCCCCCACCGATCGTCGTGTCTTCCTCCTTCCTGTAGTCACACATGTCCATGTCTCCTCCCCTCCCACCCCCCATCCCAAGATAAATAAGTATGTAAAACAAAAATATTTGCGGTGTGGTGACTGTCTATTTAGATGAATCCAGGCTACTCTGTAATATCTGTCATTAATACCATAAAATTTAAATCTATCACAAGTTGAGACTTGGAGGTTTGAAATAAAATTAAATAAAATAAAATAGTGCATTTGTCCACTAGATCAGGGGTGTCCAGAGTCGGTCCTCGAGGGCTGGCCTCCTGCACATTATAGTTCTCTCTCTTGGTAGTGAACAACCTTTTCAGCATGTCAATGTTAATGAGCCATCATTTGATGCAGGTGCGTTAAACCAGGGAGAGAACTAAAACGTGCAGGACGCCGGGCCTCGAGGACCGACTTTGGACACCCTTCATTTACCAAATGGACCGTTTCCCAGAGCAGCCGAGATGTTAGATCTGGTTTTGCCAAGTCTCCTTTGCTCACATTTGATCCCAGGCAGAATAAGTGGAGGTGATGAAGAACATCAAAAGCTGGATGTCTGAAAATGTTTTTATTTTATTCAAATATGGACCTTGGTTCTGATCCAGAACTTGTTGTTTAATGTAAATAAACGGAACAAAATGGCAGCGGAGACGCTTTAAAGCAGTGTATTTATGGAGCGGTGAA
>NW_006802513.1:0-5658 GCF_000485575.1 Poecilia formosa
TGGATGGATGGATGGATGGATGGATGGATGGATGGATGGACGGATGGATGAACAATGAACACTGTGCAGATCATAATCCCTAGTGAGTTACACAACCAAATATACCCTCCCCAATAGAGAATGTGTTATTAGTGCCATCTACTGGTTTATTGCTTTTTCCTATGTCGCCCACGCGAGTTTCCACGACTGTTTGACGATTTGTTGCAAAATAAAATACAAAACCAAAATGTGTCCTGTAGGTGGAGCCAAAGAAGCATTATTTTAGTAGCGCTTTTAAACTGAACATGACGCTGAATCACAGATTTCCAGACCCGTTAAAATCAGTAAACTCTCATGGAAACTCTTCTGAATAAAATATTTTGTAAATTAAATAAAATAAAAGTTAATGTAAACATTGCTATCTTTTAAGGTATAAATAATAAAAAAATAACATTTAAAATTGCATTTATGTAATCTTATAATGACGTGATGTGCATAATATGGTTTGACATAAATCATCCATAAATCCATCCATCTCTGGACATATATTTAAAATCATTCTAATCACAAGCAAACCTTCACCCTGGTATCAAGTCTACTGTAGCCTCTAACATACTTTCATCCAGGATTGTCCTGTCTTTAGACACTTTAGGAAATTGAAAACTAGGTAATTTGTAGCAGATAAATTAAAGACCAGTGACATCAAGTATGAAGTTATTAAGACACTTCAGAGGCAGATTGTGGAACAAATCCCAACATATGGCTGAAATACCTTTATTCTCAAAACTTTTATGATTTTAAGTGACGACAAAAAGCAGGTAGACACTTTTTCTCCATGGCTGGAAAAACCAGGAATGGAAAACATCAGCAAGCATTAAAGCATTACTTCCTTTATCATATAAAAGGATCTGAATTTAGAGTTATGTAAACTGAAAGAGTGGTTTAATATTTACAAATTGTCATTAAATTTAGATAAAGTTTATGTTATTCAGTAATTGTAAAGAGCAAAGTGATTTACAAATAGGAATTGAGTAAGTGTGTGTAAATATATATATAGATGTGTATCATTTATGTATATATGCAGATGAGTATGTATATGTATATACATGTGTGAATGTATTTCATCTGGTTTAGGACATATTAGTACAGTTATATTAAAGGTATTTCATTTTCTGTCAAAACTGGAAAACAATGTGATGAATTAGGAATGGAAAAGAGGTACGTTTATATAAGTTATACTTCATCATACTCTTTCAGACTAGAAAGGTATCGTGTTTTATTTTACACTTGTCGGTGAAATGTTTGTCTGAAATAAAGTATTATCATCATCTTTTAAAAGTGAACTGCATAGATCTGGGACAATTTGTTGTAAGATACCAGCGTACATCAGTCACTTTCAGGGTTCAGGGGGTTCCTGTCTTGATCTGCAGGTTTTAGTTTCACTTGTGTTTCTGATTTTGATAGTTTTGTATTTACTTAAATCTGGTTATTGTATATTCCTCCATACTAGTTCTGTTCTTCATTTGCACATTTAGGTTGAGGTTCTTTAGATCAGTGTTCCTATGTTTACTGCTTGTTTGCTGCAGCTCTTTTCCCTTTAGTTCTATGTTTTTCCATTCTCAGCTCTTAGCTCCGTTTCTTAACTTGCCCCACTTCTAATTTCCCTCTACCTGCTCTTTCACCCTCTGACTCTACTTACTTTGTATATTGTATATGTATATGAAAGTTATATACATATTTGATATTCATGCTTTTCTTTCATTTTAATTAACCTGGCCTGCTCACCCGTACTGCTCTATTACTGTACTCTGCTATGTAAGAGCAAAGCTGATTTTTAGGAGAAATCCAACATCAGCTGGCCACAGTCCTTGATGCGTCTGAGTAGCAGTTGCCATATCAACAAAGATCTGCTAAGTTTTTTGTTGGTCCAGTGTTCAAACTAAGAGCCTGAACAGATTAATGACCCTTTGACTGAATAAAAATCATACATGTTATCTCACTGAACAGGAAAAACTTTCAGCCTGAAAACTTATGTGGTTTGAAGTGACAAAACCACATAAGCTGGAAAAAACAGATTCCAGAGCAAAGGTTATACCCAGCAAACACTGGAGATGAATTATTGTTTACTTCATTATGTAAAAAGTTGTTTGAAACAAAACTGTCTTGACATAGAACAATGTTTTTGTAAAATGAAGTACAGTATTAAGCCAGTTCAGGGTTTCTGCACTAACTAAATGTTTCCTACAAGTGAAGCCAGTATAATTTTTGTAGAGCTTTTAAGTTGGACCTATTGCAGGGATTATCTGACCAACTAAAGCCAACAGAGAACACATTTCTATGGAAACCCCTTTCTGGATAAAATATTTCCCAAATAGAACAAATTAATTTTCCATGAATCATTTGTTCCTTTATACTTGAACCTGTTCAATATAGGTCTAAGTAAAGAAGCCTGGAAAACTGAGTGAATCTTCAAATTTGGGGATAAGATGAGGCGTACCAAAGTGGGGATAATGATGGACTGGATCTCAAAAGGACCAATAAATTTGGGAGAGAGTTTTCTGGAGGAAGCCTTGATGTTGATATCTTTAGTGGAAAGCCAGACCAGTTGGGCTGCAGAGAGCCTTTTCAGTCTACCATGCGATAGTTCTGATCGCCAGAATAGTGATAACATTGTTCCAGGTACGTTTACCTTTATGACTGTGATATCGGATTGAAGTTACTGCAACCTCCATTTCTATGGACAGTCCAAAGGTAAAATGATTCTATCATTTACTCATTTTGTTGTCAATCGTTGTGGAGTGTGGGGATTTGTTGAAGAATAAAGTCCAAATACTTTACAGAGACAAACCAGTTTAACACAGATAAGCACATTCTACACCACATACCAAATCAGACCAACTTTTACCTACTTTTCTTTAGAATTTCTGTTTATTAAGCACTAGAATAATGAGAGAAAAGAGTTTTTCAACAATGTTTTATTTAAGTATAGAAATTTACTGAGCTTGTACAGTGAAATCACTTGTGCTTGTTTACTATTCATTCTGGAGTTTTAATTTGGACACCTGTTAACTTTTACTTTTAATTTTAAATCTAGAACTGATTGTTAGTTTTATAAGAGTGTGAAACCTATACAGTAACATTATTTCTAGAACAGAAGAGCCAACATAGGCAACATATTTGAGAAGCTCTTGATTTGATCTTTCACTGGTTCCTGCTTGTAGAGTCCAACTTTACATATGCATGAAAAGTTAAGGCAACGCTTTAAGGCACTAAAGGGCCCTGATGAAAACTACTAAGTGAGATTAAGGTGAAACAAAAAAAATGATGATCATATCTTCTATTTGTATTTAACGTTTTCGGAGTGTTGCTACTTGAAGGTGATGAGATACTCAGGATAGGCCTGGGTGTCATGAAACACTACAAACATGCTGGGGGTGGTCGTGTTGTCCACCACACTGTCGTATATGGTGAGATTCCCTTTGGGTGGTGGAGCGATCATGGTTTGCTGTCCCAGGGTGTAGTCTCCTGTCAGCACCCTGCACAGGTACATGAACTTCTCTCCATTCGCATTGGGCCTGGAGTAGGTGTTACTGGCAGAGTAACTGGAATTAACGGCAAAGTAGGAACCGTTTCCATAACAGGCAGCTGAAAACAGATCAGTCAGTGTTAATTTTTGACTTAAAGAAGTTCTCAATAATCTTTCTTAGCTTCTTAAAGCTCGAGTATGCAACTTTTACAAAAGAATGTTTTTCCATATATGCCATGACATTTTGCTATCAGAGACAATCTGTTAAGTGACCGATCTCCTCCACCTGCTTAAAGCAAAGGAGATGGAGCAGTATGTACATGAGCATGATGGACAGCACCAAGAAGACCCTTCTCCTGACTTTGATTGGTTGTTTCTGATTATATTTTATTTCATGTCTGCAGTTAGTACTGGGAGAAGACATAGTAGCAAAAATTTTTCACAGATTATTTGTCTCTTATTATCATACTGTCATGATATGGTGCGAGTAAAAAACATATTTTTAATAAAAGGTATATACTGCAACCTAAACAATATTTCAAAATTAAATATATTTAATTTTATGACAAATAAATAACCACAGAACTGCTTAAAAAAGTCTAGAGTTAGCCCACATTTAATTATGTTTTTCTAAAAGCACGATCTGCTGTACCATTTACATCTCTGAGCAAAAGTGCTGCAACATCACAATTAAAATTAGATCCAACCTCAAAAACTAGAATAAAACTACAGAGAGATTTTTAGTTAAAAGTTACTGATTCAGCAGACAGATCTCTTAAAGACAAAGAAATCGCTCACCATTTTTTCCTGCATAGCTTCTGTTGAAGCCACGTTCATTGATGACGGGGACAGTGTCTTCACTGGTGCCGTGGAAGAGACGTTTCTCATTGTTCTGATGATTATTTCTCAGCTCCATTTCATGCTTTTTGATCTGAAGACTCTTCCAGAGTGTAGGGTTCTGGATCCTTTCAATCTAAGAGTATATGTCAGTTGTGAATAGCAATTCTTCCCTAGCACATGCTAGCAACTAGCTTCTTCAAATTGTGTGCCAGGAATAAACACTACTAATGATATTACCTTGATGACGGCTCGATTGCATGTGGCTCTGAAGAGATTGAGGACTTCCGCGTACTCTGATGATGCAGTTTGGAGGGTGACAGCATGACATGTTTTACCAGTTGGCATGTCGTCCCAAAACTCAGGAACATCTTCATCTGTAAAAACAGAAAAAAAACATGTAGTTTCATTACACAATTTAGGAAATAGAAAATTTCAATTTCCTGCAGACAGATGAAAGACCAGTAGCACTGGGCATGACTTTTAGATACTTTGGAGGCAGAACATAAAAAAAACAATGTAAGGATGAAATACCTTTTAGTCTGTCAATTCGTCTTATCTGCAGGATGGTTCCATTGCTGTCAGTGGCTGGTCCTTTAGGTATCTGGACTGTATAGTCTGACCCATGGATGGTTATTTTTACATTGGGTGCTCCCCTTTCCAATGCATGCTCAAGCTCATAGTTGGTCTTCTGATCAAAACTCTGATATTGAAGCCCAGATCGCTGATACTGCCAGTCTGCCACAGTGGCAGCCAGCTCCAATTTCCTTTTAAGCTCTTGTTCCTTTCTCACCTTCTTCAGCATGTTATCTATCTCCCGACTGGCTCGAAGAACATCTTTACTGAGACCTTCAATGATGAAAGATGCTTGGCCATTAGTGATTTGATTTTTGATGCTCACACTCATCTTCATCTGGATGTCAACAATACGCTGACAATCTGCAGAAGACAAGTTCAAGATGTCGTTGTCTGTTATCTCTGTGCTAAATTGTTCATCAGATATCATATCATTTATCTTCTTCTTGGCTGCATCCACATTGGCCTGTGAGGCACCGCAGATATGGAAGATGGCAGGCTCCACTTTGACAGTCTCAATATCAAACGACTCATCTTCCTGTTTTTTTGCAGCACTTTCAGATACAAATATTGCTACAGAAAAAACAAAATAAAATTTGAATTTCGGATAAAAAGACTGACAATTATTATGATGACAGAAACTACTTTTCTCTCCATACTTACATTTGATCCTGGAGCCAATATTTGACCAGAATCCAGCTTTGTCCTTTGGATCAGTGGCTTCTCTTTCTTGCATGCTG
>NW_006802514.1:0-5645 GCF_000485575.1 Poecilia formosa
AATCAGTTGCATTCCTGTAGGGATTTTTCTGCTTCTTTTGACCATTTTCTTTTTTTTTTTTTTTTTTTTTTGAGTTATAGAATTTATTTAGAGCCGAAAGAAGGAAATAATACATACATATATATATGAACATACATACACATATACACACAATACCTCTCATTTTGGACACATAATGATCGATACACAGTGCAATATTAACGAGGCATTGTACAGAAATAAAAGTTCCGAAATTACAATCCAACAGTTACAGCTCCCCACCCAACCCTCCTCCAACCCTCCAATAAAAAAAGAAAACAAAACAAACCATTCCCCCCCCCAATCTCAGCTCAAAGTCAACTTGATAGAAGAGAAAATAAACAAATGTCATTAATCCGATATGACTACCCATATTTATAACCAAAACAATATTCAGCGACAGGCACCTTCAGTCGGGCAAAGCCCTCAAGTTGGAAAAATAAGAAAGAAAACATTGCCATTTTTGGTAGAACTTCTGTGTAGACCCTCAAAGGGTGTATTTGATTTTCTCAAGCTTAAAAAAAAAACATCATGTCTTTAACCCAGAGGGATATTGAAGGACATTTTTCAGACTTCCAGTGTAACAGTAAAGTACGTCTAGCCAACAATGATGTAAAAGCAACAATTTCCAATTGAGCAGAACTTAGCACTGAAGTGGGGCTGAGGATACCGAATATGGCGACCAATGGACAAGATTGCAAATTTACACTCAGGACAGAGGACATAATTGTGAAGTAATTGGACCAAAAATTATATAATTTGGGACAAAGAAAGAACATGTGGCCAAGATTGCATGGGGAGCCTTTGCATTTATCACATATATCCAACATATCCGGGTAAATCCGAGAAAGCCTAGATTTAGAGAAATGAATCCTATGTACAACTTTAAATTGGATCAAACTAAGACGAGCACAAGAAGAGGAAGATCGGATTCTATCAATTGCGTCATCCCAATTATCTTGGGTCAGCTGGATTCCCAACTCTTTCTCCCATGCATTTTTAATTTTGACGCTAGAATCCACTTTTAGCTTTAAAATAAAACTATAAATCTTAGAAATCGTACCTTTCTGAAGTGGATTGTATGCAACAATCTTTTCCCAGGGCTGTTCAGGGGGCATAGAAGGAAAATTAGGAAAACATTTAGAGACAAAATTCCGAATTTGTAAGTATCGAAACAAATGTGTACCGGGTAAACTGTATTTGGAAGATAAATCCACAAAGCAATCAAATACTCCTGATGCATATAGGTTTCTTATTTGTTTTAAACCTCTGTCATGCCAAACTGAAAACGATGGGTCAGAAAGAGATGGAGGAAACAAATGGTTGTTAGTCAAGGGGGATAAAGATGAGGCAGCAGCAAACTTAAAGTGCCTTCTAAATTGAAACCAGACTTTCAGCGTATTAAGTACAACTTGATTATTAGTGTAAAGAGAGGGTTTTATAGGTAGCGAAGAAAAAATTAGACCAGATATTGAAGACCCAGTACACGACGATAGCTCCAATTTACACCAAGGAGAGCTGGACAATTTTAACCAATAATTGATTTTGTGTATGTGAGCAGCCCAATAATATGATTGAAAATCAGGCAATGCAAGCCCGCCACTAAGTTTGCATCTTTGCAATAATGTTTTACGAACTCGAGGAGGTTTCCCTTTCCAAATAAAGCCATTGATCAACCTATCCAAGGAATCAAAAAAGATTTTTGGCATAAAAAGAGGAATAGACTGAAATAAAAAAAGAAATTTGGGTAAGACATTCATCTTGACAATATTAATCCTACCCAAAAGGGAGAGGGGAAGATTACCCCAACTCTGGAAATCAGATGCTGTTTTTGTTATAAGAGGCGAAAAGTTAGCAGAAGCAAGGCCAGATAAAGAACGTGTCACATTTATACCAAGATATTCAAATCCTGTGTGACTGAGTTTGAAAGGGACGTCAGATTGTTGAAGACTACCAGGAGTAGTTTTTATAGGGAAGCATTCACTCTTTTCCAAATTCAATTTGTAGCCTGAAAAGGAGCTAAAATTATTTAAGATACGCAAGATAGTGGGAACGGAGGTAGTGGGATTGGATACATATAGCAACAGATCATCTGCGTATAAGGACAATTTATATTCTGTTCCATTTCGAAAAATTCCTCTAAAAGAGGGGGATGCACGCAATGCGATGGACAAAGGCTCAATCGCCATAATGAAGAGCAATGGCGATAACGGACACCCTTGGCGTGTTCCACGCCCGAGAGAGAAATAATCTGAGTATATATCATTCGTGTGGACACTAGCCTTGGGAGATGCATAAAGGAGACGAATCCAAGAAACAAAAGTATCACCAAATCCAAACTTCTTCAAAACCGCGAACAAGCATTCCCACTCCACCCTGTCAAATGCTTTTTCATTTCATCAAGGGAAATTACTATTTCGGGTTCATCCGAAGAATGCTTTGAATAGATAACATTGAAAAGAGTGTGTGTATTAAAAAATAATTGACGCCCCTTGACAAAGCCATTTTGCTCCTCAGATATAACCAAAGGAAGGGCCTTCTCCAGCCGAGAAGCTACCAACTTGGCTAGTACCTTTACATCTACATTCAACAGGGACAGTGGTCTGTAAGAACCACATGAAGTTGGGTCCTTGTCTTTTTTGTGAAGTAAAACTATAGTAGCCTGTGTTAATGTTGGAGGTAAGGTCTTACGTTCTAAAGATTCAATAAACATATCCAGTAATAGTGGTGCCAATTTTTCTATAAACTTTTTATAAAATTCAATGGGAAACCCATCGGGGCCAGGGGCTTTATTTGACTGCAGCGCTTTTATTGAATTTATTACTTCCACAAGGCTGAGTGAAGAATCCATGCTCCTGGCAGTATCCATATCAATAGCAGGAGTTGATAAATTTTGAAGAAATTCCTTCATTTTATTATTATCTGTGGGAAATTCTGATGAATATAAAGAAGAATAGAATGATTTAAAAGTGTCATTAATTTCGATGGGGTCGTTTGTAATTACCTGTTGGGTATTTTGAATACTAGGTATTATACGAGAGTTAACTTGACGCCGTAACTGGTGTGCCAGTAAACGGCCAGCTTTGTCACCGTATTCATAGTATGAACCTTTACTGCGTAAAAGTAAGCGTTCAGCTTCCTTGGTGGAAATTAAATCAATCTCTGATTGAACACCCAAACGCTCTTTAAATAATTCTGGTGAAGGATCTGTGGCACATCTTTGATCGAGTTTAGCAATGGCCGTTGCCAGTTCAGTAAGCCTTGAGTTATATCTTTTATTAGACAGAGAAATGTATGAAATTATTTGTCCTCTGAGATAAGACTTAAGTGTTTCCCATAACAGTGAATGAGAAGTGGAGTCGTTCTTATTAAACAACAGAAACTCATCGATTGCATTAGAAATAAAGCCGCAAAATTCTTCATCTGCCAGTAAAAGAGAATTAAACCGCCACAAAGGTCGGCTACGTTTGTAAGACGACAACTGAATGTCTAATACTAATGGAGCATGGTCAGATATTATTATACTCAAATAATCAGAGAAAACTACACATGAATTGAGAGTCTGGTCAATAAAAAAATAGTCGATTCTGGAATAAGAGTGATGTACCTTAGAAAAGAAAGAAAATTTTTTCCTGGTTGGGTTTCAACATCTCCACGGGTCAATAAGACCACTCTGCCTCATAAAATCAGAAAATGCTTGGGCCATTAAAGATTTAGTTAAATTTCGGGGATTGGATCGGTCTAAATCTGGATCAATTACACAATTTAAGTCTCCCCCTAAAATTAACGAATGCGAATCCAAAAATGGGAGGCTGCTCAATAATCTATTTGCAAACTCAGCATCATCAAAGTTTGGAGCATATACATTTACCAGAAGAACCTTTTTCTGCATTAATGTTCCAGCTACTATCACATATCTACCATATTTATCAGCTATGACATCCGTGGGCGAGAATTGTACTGTTTTACTAATCAAAATGGCTACTCCTCTTGATTTGGAATTAAAATCCGAATGAAAAACCTGATTCAACCAAGAGCAACGTAACCTATTATGATCCTTGATGCGAAGATGAGTCTCTTGTAGAAACACTACCGAAGGTTTTAACCGCTTGAGGTGGGAAAAGACTTTTGATCTTTTAACAGGGTGACCCATGCCCTTGATATTCCAGCTAATGAAACGAAGAGAAGTGCCTGGTCCTGCCGAATCGGGGTCTACAGCGGTATTAATCATTTAACAAAATAAAAACAACCATAAAGAGCTGAGATGGTCCTCCCCGCTACCCATGCCCAAAAATAAACCCATAACAAAACAACACCCAATGTCCCCATAAAAACAGAACAATGGAGACAGCAGTGCTACACACGGCAGTTATTCACAATCAAGTGTGAACACGGAGATAAAGCAGAGCGAAAAAAAACCCGGAAGTGTATTCAACAAAAACCGGCTAATAGCCCCCACCAACCTCCACATTGGAACATTAGTATGTGCATTATTATACTACTTTATAATAATAATAATAATTATTATTATTATTATATAGCAACAAGGTTGGAAACCGCGTAGTCCCCACTTAATGGAGAAAAATATTACAAAACAATATCAGTATAGATGCACACAGTTTAATTTCTAAACTGAACAGGATATAACCAAAACTTTAATTTCCTAGTGATGTATCTGAGCCTCAGGTCTAAAGTTAAGAACTATATATTCACCCAAACAATCTGTGACCAGGGCTCATTAAGAGCGAGTCAGGTTCGCTCAGAAATCAGAGTCTGAACGTATTGCTTTGCGTCCTCGGATGCAGTAAACTCCTTTACAACTCCATTGTAAGTAATGCGCAGCTTCGCTGGGTAGAAGAGCCCGTACCTGATGCCTTCGATGCCACGAAGTAGCCGCTTCACCTCATTGAAAGCTGCTCGAGCCCGGGCAACCTTAGCAGTGTGATCCGGAAAAATCGATATAGTCGCGGCTCCGACTTTAATCCGCTGGCGCTCCCTGGCACGACGTAAAATGTCCAGACAGTCACTGTAGTAATGAAGCCTGCACACAATTACTCGAGGTCGTCCACCAGCGGTTCCTTTTCAAGTCCGAGCGCTTCCTTCAGCAGCGCAGCCACAGCGGTGGGTGAGCAGGAACCAGCGGCCTCCTCCACGCCGATGATCCTGATATTGTTGCGGCGCGATCTTGACTCTAAGTCCTCACACTTGTCTTCCAGCACATGGGTCTGGCGGCGAAGGAGCCGAGGCCTGCGAGCATGACTTTAGCTGCGTCTGAATAGTACGAGATTTTCCCCTTCCCGACATTGTTGGTGCAAAAAAGATATATTCGTAGGACCAAAGTGCAAAACAATCGACAGAGACTTGGTTTACAAAGAAAAGCACGGTTGAATAAGCATTTTAAACGAAATTGGCAGGAGCTACCACAAACCACATCCTACTCCATAGACCGCTCCGCAGCGCCCCCGATCATATTGTTGTATTGTGCATCCTGTTCATAACCCTCAATGAGTCATGTCCCAGTTGAGGGAAGGAGCATACATCCTGTATATATTACATACAGGATGTAATTTCAAGTACATGTTTTGGACATGATAGTTGAAAATACATTGTTTTCTACCAAACGAAAG
>NW_006802515.1:0-5639 GCF_000485575.1 Poecilia formosa
CACCAACATACCACATTCTTCCCCCCCTTTCTTTGTCGACGGCCCGACGACAACAAGACACCACCTACCCAGAAAACACATAGTAATTTAAACCCTACACCAATCAGGAAGAGGGCCCATCAAGCGCTCGGGGAAGATGATGGACATTGGAATGCTTCCCAGCAGTCACACGAGTAGTTCAACGCAAGACTGAACAGTTTGTACTTCTTGCGGCTTCCTCGGTGACTTGGTTACCATTTTCTCTTACCGTTACAGTCTCCGAGGGAGCAATGCCAGCCTGGCTAGAAGAGCCTGGGTCAGATGGAGCCACAGAAGTCGGGAGAGGAGAAGTTGATGAAGCCACAACCCAGACATCACCATCAATAGGAGAATCGCTGTCTGGATCGACCTGAGGAAATGGCCCAGTCTCATTAGATTGAGACCTGGGACCTGAGATGACTTGAGCTTTAAGCATGTCCCGATGCACATTACGATGTGCATGCAAATTAGAGACTGGAGCAATGGTGTAAACTGGGCTGTCTCCAACAGGAACCTTCAGCACTTGGAATGGATCAGAATGCCAGATGTCATGAATTTTATGGCGTCCCCTGAAATTATGATCTCTTAGGTAGACCACCTGACCAATCTGTAGAGGGGCTTCCCTAACCTTAAGATCATGTCTTGCCTTCCTATGACTAGCATTCACAACCAGTCTGTCATGAGCAACAGAAAAAGCCATTTTGAGCTTTGAACAATGTTCTGAAACCCAGTTCTGCACTGTCCCAGGAAGTGGGTCAGGTACTCGACCGAGAGCAAAGTCCACTGGAAGATTCGGCTCCCGCCCAAACATCAGGAAGAAGGGTGACTCCCCAGTGCTTTGGTGGGGTGTGGTGTTGTAGGAGAAAAGCACTTGAGGGAGACAAGTGGCCCAATCCTGTTTTTGAGACTGTGGAAGGGTTCTAAGAAGGTTATGTAAAGTGCGATTGAACCGTTCGCATTGGCCATTCCCAGCAGGGTGATATGCTGTGGTTCGAGACTTCCCGACACTGTACAGCCAACAAAGCTGCTGGAAAATGGCACTCTCAAAACACCTTCCCTGATCTGAATGTAGGCGGCTGGGCACGCCAAGCTTATAAAACCACTCCTGGGTAATTACTCTAGCCACAGTAGAAGCTCGTTGATCACGGGTGGGAACAGCTATAGTGTACTTAGTGAACACATCTGTCATAACAAGGACATTCTCAACCCCATTACGAGCTGGTTCAAGCAATGTAAAATCAATAGCCAGTATTTCGTTGGGGCGAGAGGCAAGCAAATGTCCCATAAAACTGTGGGATGCTGGTGCAGAGTCCTTAGCCACCTGACACCTTTCACACTGCTGCACCCACTGCTTGACGTCGGAAGACATCCCAGGCCAAAAGCATCGCTGGCGCACCAGTTCAAGGGTTCTCTCGATACCCTGGTGGCCATGCTCCTGATGAAGCTGCTCAAGGACCTGCTCCTTAAGTGCCATAGGCAGGAGTAGTTGGAGATTTTCTTCCCCGCCATCAGGCCGCAAGAACCGACGATACAGTACTCCTTCTCTCTCCCTCAACCGATCCCACTGCTGAAGGAGAGTCAGTGTTTGCCTAGACAGGCCACGACGTTCTGTTTGAGTAGGTCGTGCCCGCCTTTGCCAGAAAACCAAGACCTCCTTCAAGCAAGGGTCGTTCGCCTGCAGAATACAAATTTCAGACAATGAGCGTCCTGGCAAAGCACGAATCAAGGCTTGGCTGGCACAGTGTGGGCCTACAATATGCTGGAGGGCCAATGGGATAGAACTGCCTGGCAGCAATTGAGTTGCTAGCTCGGAAGATGTTAAATACTGTCTAGATAGGGCATCTGCATTTCCATTACTACGACCAGATCTATACTTTATTTCAAAATCAAATGCAGCAAGTTGAGCAACCCACCTGTGCTCAAGCGCTCCAAGCTTAGCAGACTGAAGATAACTCAGTGGGTTATTATCTGTAAAAACCTGACACTTCTGCCCTAGCAAGTATTCCCTAAATTTTTCAGTCATGGCCCACTTGAGCGCAAGAAGTTCCAATTTCATGGAACTGTAGTTTGTCATATTGCGCTCAGTGGGCCGCAGACCACGACTGGCATAGGCAATGGGTCTAATGCCACCCTCCGTCTCCTGTGACAGTACTGCCCCTAGACCATTGTAGCTTGCATCAGTCTCCAGAATAAAAGGTTTGGAAAAATCGGCATATGCAAGCACTGGAGCAGAGACTAGCTTGGCCTTTAAGGCTTCAAAGCTTTCTGTACACTGAGGAGTCCAAACCTCATCTAAAGTCTTTCCAGAAGCTTTTTTATGCTTAGTTCCAGCAACGTCTGCCACTAACTTATGGAGAGGAGCAGCTAATTTGGCAAAACCCTCAACAAACCGCCGGTAATAACTAGCAAAACCTAAAAAGGATCGTAGTTCAGTGACATGTTGAGGGCGCCTCCACTCAGTCACCACCTCAACCTTTGAAGGGTCTGTAGAAACACCCTCATGGGAAATGACATGACCCAAATATTTGACCTGGGGCTGGAAGAATGAGCACTTCTCCAACTTGGCCTTCAGGCCTTCCTGTTGGAGGCGACCCAAAACAAGCTCCAGCCTGTCCAGATGCTGTTGAACCGAAAAAGAGTACACAACAATATCGTCAAGATATAACAATAATGACTGACATTGTTGGTCTCCAAACAGCCTCTGCATTAGGCGCTGGAATGTACTTGGAGCATTGCACAACCCAAATGGCATTCGATTAAATTCGAAGAGGCCAAATGGTGTGCAAAAGGCAGTCTTTTGCTTGTCCTGCTCTGCTACTGGAACCTGATTGTATCCACTTGCCAGGTCGATGGTCGAAAACCAACGAGCCCCCGACAGTGCATCAAGGCTCTCCTCAATGCGTGGCAAGGGAAAGGCGTCCTTCCTGGTCTTTCCGTTTAGAGGGCGATAGTCAACGCAAAGGCGAAGGCTACCGTCCTTCTTACGAACCAGGACGATAGGAGAGGCGTAGGGACTGCTGCTTTCCCGGATCACCTGTGCCTCAAGAAGTTGGTTAATATGGGCTTTCACGGCCTCATATTCTGAAGGGGGAATTCGTCGATAGCGCTGTCGAACAGGCACCTCATCCAACAATGGGATCTCATGGGTGATCAAATTGGTGCACCCAAGGTCACCATCATGCCTTGAAAAAAACATGTTATATTTCTGTAACAAAGACCTAACCCTTACCTGCTCCTCAGAGTTGAGTGCAGAGAGGTCCACCAAACCCACTCTGTCCTCCAGCTCACCTGCTGCCTGGGCAGACACTGTAGCTGTTATACAGTCAACTTCGGTGACCCCTGCTGGTAAACTCACCACCTCCGCCCTACTAAGGGTTCCAAGGCTGGTCCGAGGATAAAGAAGGGCCTCCACTGTCCCAACATTGACCACTGGGATGTAGACCGTTCCCTTATCGACCTTCACCAAACATGGAGAGGCCAGCAATCCAGCTGGGAGGCCAGTTTCTGCAGGCTCAAAAAGAACAACTTGACCGGCAAACTGCCCAGGGGAAGTGCTGGCAACTAACTTCATAGTGCCACCCGATATCCGCACAACTTGCGGACCTCGCATTTTTCCCGTCCCCATTAATGTCTCTGGCCGATAAGCAGCTGCTTTATGGCATCTCTGTAAAGCCTCAATAACTGGGCCTGGTGCCTGCGCCACAACAGGAAGCTCAAAAAGGGAGTGGCCATGGGCACCAAACAGCTCTCTGTAACAGCGGCGGATTACATTCATCCCTAGGATACCGCGAACTGAAGGCCCCACTGAAGGGGGATCCCTTACAACAAGTATTCCACAGTGATCCAATACCTTATGACATAAAGCCACATCTAGCTCCAGATATCCAATGTATGGAATTTCGAGCCCATTGGCTGCCCGCAGCTGCAACCAATGGCAGGATAGAAGCCTATCGGTGCCCCATGGTTCAAAATGTTGCCTAAAAAAACTTTCCGTGATAGTGGAGACCATTGACCCAGTATCTAGCAAGCAAGGGACCATTACGCCACCCATGTTAACCTTTATGGAAGGACAAGAGGCCATCAAATCAGAGAATCCACCTGTCCTTGAGCCCAAAAACACCCCTCCTGAACTTTGGCTCCCCAGTTCAGGGGGTTCTAGTTTCCCTGGGAAGCTGCAGCATGAGAACTCCCAGAGGCAGCGTGGGTACGGCCAGTAAAGGGGACTCGCTCCCCGTCACACTCACTGGCATAGTGGCCAAACTGATTACACCGCCGACATTTAATACTACTGCGAGGAGGCCTAGCGGCTTGGCGTGGAGCCTGAAGGGAAGCCACTGTCTTAGTCAACTGACTGAGTTGTTCTTGTTGTTTTTTAAGCAACTCCATCACTTCACCAAGCTCTGGTATTGACGAAGCAGAGGTACATGTACTACCTCGAACCTCATATTGGAGGCCATGAATAGATGGAAGGGAGAAACTGCGTTCCCGATGAGCGGTTGGCAGCCCCTCCCGTTCCCATGTAAGAGCCTCAGCTCGTACCTGCAACAAAGTAGCAGCTGGACTACCACGAACAAATCGCTTCAACTCCCTACGTAGCGCACTGTCCGTCACATACTCTATAAACTGGTCACGGAGTAGAACTGCAGCATTAGGCATTCCGCCAGGCGTACTCTGCTCAACCTGTTCCATAAGGGACATTAAAGCAAGTGAAAACTCCTGTAAGGTTTCTCCTTCTTGTTGTTTTCTAGAAAAGAAAGCTTGCTGTAAAGTTACATATGGCTGCATGCAGCCATACAGTTCCCGAAGAATGTCCAAAATCCGAGTCGGATCCTGCCGATCCTCGTTCGAGCGAAACTTAATCTCACTCTTAGCCTCACCTTCCAAATGATCAAAAATGAATAATGCTTTGTCCCCTGTGGAAAGATGACGGGCCCGCATACAAGCCTGAACCTCCTCTATCCAGTCATCTAAAGACAGACCCGTCCTACCGTTAAAAAGGGGACACTTGCGATCACGAGGCATAACTATTATGCGCTCAGTGGAAACAGTTGGGGCTGATGAACCGCTACCCAAAGGAGTGCCTGAAGCCTGGCCACTCGGTCCAGCCTGGGTTAAAACTCCCTCCCGACGAAGTCGTTCATTGTCAGCCTTAAGCTGAGACAATTGATCTCTGAGCTGCTGAACTTCCTCCTCCATGCTAGCCACCAGTATACATGCACAGCCACCAGCTCTCAATAAGGAAGAAAACTAATTCCTACTAATTTTATGTTTGGTCCTAAAAAGAAAAGCCGTTGTTTTGTCCACTAAAACTGTCCACCACAGAACAAACAACCCACTGTCATAGGTAGAGAAAAAAAAATACAAAGAAAAATTATTATTATTTTTTTGTTTGTTTGTTTTTGACAATACAAAAATAATCACACCTCTACTTAATGTCCCATCCTCCCAACAACGCCAATTGTGGCAATAGCGGTGTCTACTATTAAATTTTAAAATATTACCACCTGAGATCTTGGCCCCAGGACTATTCAACTTCTAATATCTACAAAAAGGCCACGCCAGGTCGGGACAACAAAGAGAGGTGGATAATAATGTTTAAAAAAGAGAATTTAATAATTTAT
>NW_006802516.1:0-5636 GCF_000485575.1 Poecilia formosa
ACATCCTAAGCTGCTAAAGTCTTTAAAAAACATAGAATCTCAACCATAAACAAGTTTCATGCTCTGCCAGTCTGTCACTTTCTTTGTCATTGCCAAACTACAAACAGGAGAAGAACATAGATCTAAAATCAACGATATCAGCCTGTTGAAATTCTATGGAAGAAATCCCAGACAGAAAACTGAAGGGAGATGAGAATTGGAAGGAATATGTCGCACTAAATCAGACGCGTATCCGATTGTTTTCCAAGCGTATGCAGGCAGAACGGTCATGTCGCATTTTATCCGACTTTTCTGTCTTTGAAAACACAAAATATCACCAAGTATTTCTGTCTGTTTTTAATGCAAATATCTTCATACGCTTGAAATAAGAGAAAACTAACTTACAAGTAACTTCTCAGCAAGATACAGGAACTTGTTTGAAATGAATAATTCTTTAGTATTGATGAAAAAGTATCAAAAGTATCAATATTAAGGAATTACTGACTTTAAATAAGCTCATATTTGTTGCTGAAAAGTTGTTAGTTTTTTTTCTGGAGAGTGATGTGAAGAATGCCAGATCAACATACATATTTAAGAGAATGGTAAAAATTAGTTTTTTGAAGAAATATGAAGTAGCATAATGCGAATCCGTACGAATCGTTTTTTGAGTTGATGTTTTTGTATATGTTTTACGTAAATCTATTGTTTTATTGCATTCTTGGGACAAAAGGGGAAGATATAAGATTATTTTTCCTTTTTTCTGCTGCCTTTCATTTTATTGATTTGTATATTTTCCTCTATTGTATACAATTGTTTTGTTTTTAATAAATGAATAAAATATTTCAAGTGTACTAAGATATTTGCACTAGAAACTAGACAGAAATACTTGGTAAGATATTTTGTTTTTGCAGTGTGTTAGTTATATCTTTTTACTAGTATCTTTTGTGTTACTTTGATTTTGTGACAATATTTAAAGCTTTGAATAACTTTAAACAGCAGCATCCATTATTACCGCTGTAAACAGTGAGCTGCTCAACACGTGGCTCACTTTGGGAACTTAAACCATTCTGATTGATATTTAATTAGCAAAAAACCCCAAAAATCTCAGCAAAAAAAATAAAAAATAAAAAAATCAAAATTGAACATCAAGACCTGTAGCTTTAATGCTGTTTGTCTTCACTTACAGGGAACTTTCCGCCCAACGTGAGACACGACTGCAGCATTTGAAAACCCGGCCTTATGCAAACCCAGAATGCAAACTTCATCAGACAACAACCCTTGTAATTGTGTGTGGTACATAAGACATCCTCTGTGTCCGGCGACCCTCAGATGTTCCAGTGCTGCATGTATGTTTACACTCAAAATGCCACCATTTGTACTTTTGGGTGCACTTTTCATACGTCATGAACAGAAAAAAGAAATCCAACTCCTGTATAGAAATACCGATGACACAATAGTACACAGCGTCTGATTTGTACCTAGAAGTTAATCCTAGGTTATGTCAGCTAATTTGCTTCTTTATTAATTAGACATCTTAGATTATGTCCTGAACTTCGTATAAAGATTTGTGACGCTTGTTAGCTGCGAGACAAAGATCTTCACATGACACAGCAAAAAAAAAAAAAAATCCTGTCAAACCAGTTTTATTATCTGCTTTCTAAGTCAGACAAAAATAGATTTGCATTAATACAAAACATTTTTGTCGAGTCATTGGACTGATCATTGCACAATGGTGCAGAGCATATTTTAAAGGAAAACGGATAAATGGAAAAGAATATGACATAAACCAGAGAACTAAGGCCCCGTTTACACGACAACGATTTCGGGGGAAAACGGAAGAGTTTTGTTGTGTTTGTATTGCGCATTTACACGAAACCACCGAATGTTTTCTCTGACAACGGCACAGATTAAAAACGGGTTCCAGAGTGCGATGTTTCTGAAATGTACCGTTTTCCGTTGTCATGTAAACAGAGAAAACGGATCTTTTCTTCCAGAGAATCTCCAGCTCATGCATAGTATGACGCAAAACACAAAACACAGCTGCTTCCTACAATCCACAGAAAAAGAAACTACTCACAATACTGGTGTTACTGTTTCCCCATTTTAAACACATGCGCACTTAGTTTCAAAGAACCCTGCACCAGCTAGGGGCAGCGAGACCATTACACGTTTTCGATGTGTACCTTTACTGTGTAAACACAGATCGTAATTAGAACGTTGTCGTGTAAACGCCCCCTAAGACGAGCTGTAACAGATAACATAAAACTATATTCACAAAAAATATTTAAAGGCTATCACACATAAAAGACGATGTGGATCGTCCACATAGCTCATTGCAATCCGACTTCAAATGTGTCAAAATTGTCGAGAATATGCAGAAAAAGACGGCGCAAAGGTCAGTCTTTAAGAAAATGTTCCTAAAGAGGTTTAAGGAATATTTTAAACAGGTTTCAACAACTTTGACGTGTACTTTGTAAACCAAACTGCATCGGGTTAGGGTGTTTGAATAATTAAAAATCTTGAAAATTAACTTTTGAACAACCTCCAGAAGGCTTTGGGAGCTCCGTGGGCGACTTTAGAAGATCACTATAAACAGACTTGGTGATCGCTTTCAGAAAAATTCAAAAGAGGAGATTTGCATTCAAAACTTTTGCATATTGTTTACATTTGAACTCACTTTGACATCAGGTCTCAGTTCAGAACGGTGTAGTGTGATGCTTTATTTGTCTGTGTGTTGATATGAATGAAAAGTAATTCATTTTCAGTTTTTAAATCAGTGCAGCAGTTCAGACAGATTCCACCTCGTCCACTTATGTCTAAAATTGACCCTGGCTCTCAAATAATGCAGTCGAGTTTAGTCATTTAAACTGGTTAAAGTTTCCCATCTAACCCCCCCCAGCAGATTGCATAATTCACTCCCCTTTAACGATGAACTATTTCTGCCATGTGAGGTTTAAATAGTTCCTATCATTTTTTTCATACCACTAAAGAAAGCATTGTTTACATTGTTTTCCATTGACCCTGGCTCTCAAATAATGCAGTCGAGCAGTAAAATAATGCAGTCATTTAAACTGGTTAAAGTTTCCCATCTAACCCCCCCCAGCAGATTGCATAATTCACTCCCCTTTAACGATGAACTATTTCTGCCATGTGAGATTTAAATAGTTCCTATCATTTTTTTCATACCACTAAAGAAAGCATTGTTTACATTTCGTCCCTCCCCTTTTACAACATCCAACCTACAGGGAGGTGATGCAAATAATTCGAAAGTGGTAAAACAGGTTGGTCACCTTGCTCTGATTATGGAGCCGATCATTTAAAAAGCAACAACACACACCAAGTTTCTCATACTCCGGATTCATCAGCTGAATACGGGTCTACCAGCAGAAATAGCAAAGTAAGAAGTCTTCTCTTTTATTATTAAAACTGCTGTATTATTATTCTTACGTTGTGAACTTGCCCTTCCTGAACCGTCTCTTTATTGTTGTGTTGTTTTTATAATTTTTTTACCTTTGTGTGCACGCTGCCATTTACCATTAACTTGTTACTGGTATACTTGAATTTTTAGATTATTACTTGTACTGTATGACCATTCTACCAATCCCTATTATATTTGATCACATTATATATGTTTTATCTGTTTCTGATGCTTCTACAACAAAGACATAAAGCATAAAGTTGTATTTTTATGTTATATATTAAACAGTGTACATCTTAACACATAAAATACAACAAAATGTTCAGTTAAATATAACTCTCAGCCATATTTCTTCTTGGTAATGCATGAAAAATAATTGCTTATAATAAGCCAGAACCTTTTGAGATCTTGTCATATTTTTTATAAAGAGTACTGATGCTTTATTTTTCCCAATGTCTTTTCCCTGAATGCATAAAGTATTTTATGCCATTCTCATAATTCTTTTTTTTATTTTAAATTAAACTCAGTCACAAGAAGTGATGGTGTTGCTTCTTGTACTCACAAACAACCCTCATTTTTTCTATTAGAGCTGACATGAAGCTGGGTTTGCTGGTGGTGCTGGTTCTGGCAGCACTGCTGCCCAACCTTTCTGAGAGTCGCATTGTGTCCAAATGCGAGCTGAAGGAGCTGATTGCAGAGGCAATCAACAAGACGAGAGGGCCAGATGAGGTTACGGAAGAAATCTTGGCAGAAAGTAAGTTATATAGTTACATTTCATGACAGTAACTTGTGGTTAAGACTTATTTACTCCACAGAAAAAATCACTTGGAAAAATAGATTTAGGAAAAAAATGGCATTTGAAAAAGTAATGATGCTTTCTCAGTTCCACATAAAACTGTTTTAATAAGGTTCTCTCACTTTTGGGAAACAAGTCTGAAATTTATGCAAGACATGTTGTCTTACTTCAGTGGTTCCCAAAGTGTGGGGCGCGCACCCAGAGGAGGCACAGCGCCATTGCACAGGGGAGCGAGTTGTTCATGTTTTAACCCCATTTTGCAAAGAAGCTTTTTTTTTTAAATGTATTGATGATAGCAAAGTTGAATATTGTCATAAATAACAAAAAAAATGTTTGAAATAACACTGACGGCAAAGAAAACTCTTCAGTATAGAACTAAAAAACCAGTTGCACAAAAGTGTTTCACTGTAAAGATGGTTTGTAGTTTGTTTTGATGCAACCTGAAGTGTGAAATAAACTTCAGTGGAGTTTGAAAAGAAAATGTGTGTGTAGGTTTATGTCTGGTTCAACGATGTGTGTGGCCAGTTGATTTTTTTTTTCAGGGGGATTTTATTGTAATCCAGTGGTCCCCAAACTACGGCCCACCTCCACATTTGGTCCGGCACCCTGAACAATACCAGAGAGCATTCAGATTTTTTTTCATATTCCTTATTTTCCGGACTACAAGCCGCTTATATGTGGTCTTTTCTTCAACCACCAGGGGGCTCTTTAGCAGGAAGTGAATCATTGGAAGTCAAAATTGGAAATAAAAGAAGAAAGAACCCACTAAAACAGAATTAGGTTTTAATAGGGAATAGAAATTTGAGAATGTTGTTGGTCAGTTAAATCACATTGAGGGAAAAAGAAGATTTTTCGTTTTTTTTAAATAATACTGGGATCATTATGAGAATTTGAGGTATAGATATTAGGATCCAGTAGATGGCAGTAGTGCAACAATAATGGATGCAAGCTGCCGTTGAAATCTAAGGAAGAGAAAGAAGAAGAAGAAAGCGCCTATTGTCATTTAGTACATGCTAGTAGCAGACACGAAGGATCAGCACTTTTACTGTTACAGTTACTGTTCAGAAACTACTGTAATCAGTTCAGTTAAATCTAAACCTGGCAAGTTTTACTTTTTCAACCCTAATAAATGTGATATTCATTTGACCTGTTCTGATTCAAATTTTGTGTGTCCGCCCCCTCTGCTGCTGTTCCATCGCGGAAAACCTGCAGCGGCAGAGATAATCTGCGGTTTATATGTGTATGTTTACTGGTTTTCTTTAAAAACAAACAAACTTTGGGGTTGTGGCTTATAGTCCGGTGTGGCTCATAGTTCGGAAAATACGAACTATAATCCTTCCTGGATTTATTCTGTGAAGAACCCAGAGAGGGTTATTTGGTTATTATTTATTTCATTAATAGTGTTATTATTTATTTCCTGACTTTTGTTCTGTGAAGAACCCA
>NW_006802517.1:0-5584 GCF_000485575.1 Poecilia formosa
AAATTGCTTCTCAAATTGATCTGAAAGATCCACATTCCCATAAAACACCTAGATATTAAATACTTAGAGCTGAAATAAATTTAATCAGTAAAGATCCATCCAGAAGAATCAGATCATTTCTGAATGTCATATCAATGCAGACTTTGGTCACAGCGTTGTCCCATACTTGCAACACCTCAGTCAACACCTCCACACAATAATTCAACGCATGAGTGACAACTTTTTTTTTTAGGCTCTAGTGGCCTTTATTTGATAGTTAATTGACAGGAAAGTGGGAAATGAGAGAAGGGGGAAGACATGCAGCAAAGGTTGCCAAGGCCGGGAATCGAACCTGCGACAGCTGCGTCAAGGACTAAGGCCTCCATATGTGGGTTGTGCTTAACCCCTGCGCCACCACAGCACAACCCGTGACAACTTTTTTTCATCGCTGATGCAACATGTGACTCAGTACAGTTAGCTTTGCTAGCATCACGTCCACGGAGCTTACCTTTCTTTAGCTTTCTTTCGAAGTGACGCTAAAAGTTGGACTAAGCCCCCGCCGTCCTTGAAAGCGAAGCGTTGCTTATTTTACATGTCGCCATATCTTATGATTTATGTAACGAGTAACGCGACAGTTTTGTAGAAATGTAGTGAAGTATAAAGTACAGATATTTACTGTAAAATGTAGTAGAGTAAAAGTAGAAGTACCCATTATTAAATCTACTTAAGTAAAGTACAGATACACTAAAATTGTACTTAAGTACAGTAACGAAGTACTTGTACTTCGTTACTTCCCACCACTGATTTTGACCTGCTTCACCCCACCTGCTTTAATTTTCCGCCGCAACATGCAAACTTCCCCATTCACTTAGTTCCACATCGCTTAGGATTTGTTGCTGCGCGTTTGCGCAGAGTGAAGGAAAAAGGAGACCAGCTGCACAGGCAGGCTGCGAAATGAGATGATCGGTATCGGCAACAAGAGCCAATGATCGCCGATCACCGATCATGCACTTTTTCACGGAAATCGGCCCGATTATGATCGGTGACCGATCGATCGGCACACCTCTAATAGAGAGCGTTCATTTTATAGCGTTAACACCGGAGCTGTAAGTGGTCCGGTATGAAACGGGTGTGACGGAACAAAGGTACCACAGCACTTTTAAATTTCAATAATCAAAATACCGAAATTGTTTCCGTTTAAAAGGTTTATGTCAGTGTGTCTTTTCCCCATTGATACGCCCTGCACCTTAGGGGGTAAAAAAACAAACAAAAAACGATGCGCACATTGCGCAAAACTCTGAAACAGGAGAAGCGGGACATAAAACGGAGCGACGAACTAGATGTGAATTATGGCATAAAAACAGAGAATCTGACGTTGGACAGTGAAAAATCAACACATGATGTGAAACACATGATGATTAGGCGGCGCAGCAGGTGATGAGTGAAGATTACTGATGGTGAGCGTCAATAAATGATAAACTAAATCTAGCAACAGGAAAGAGACTAAAGTGGACATAGCAATAAACCAAGAGAGGATAATACTAATCAAATGAAACTAAATGGAAATGAATGAAGAACAAAATGCAAGAATAAACTAAGAAACTAAAGTAAATACAGAGGAATAAACTGGTATGGCAAGGCCTTTGGAGCAATAATTAATACAGAGACTGTTGGCAAGAATAAACAGACACTATTTCCAGATAAAAGGTAAAATAATATTGTTGAAGTGCCATGGGTTTGTTGAGACCACATCTAATGCTGAGAATAAATATATCTTACAGACCATAACAGTAAATAACTTATCATTTATTTATGTTTTTAATTAGATTTGATATATTTATTTCTTCAACATTATTTTTCATGTCAGTGTTAATGTCATGAGGCTGATGACTCCATGACACTTTCAATTTTACTCATTAGGATTTGATTAAGAACCAGATTTGTTCTTTGTAATTTCTGTCCAGTAAAACTATTAATGTATAAATCAATAGACAGGTCTATATAAAGATATAATCCATGTTTCTGTCTCATATTTGTATGGCATTAAAATGAACTTTAGTTTTTCCACTGAAAGCTCTTGTTTGCACAATAAATGCCATGTGGGTGAAATTTTATGGATGATACTCTGATGTCCCATTCTCCTGAAGGCAGCACAGAGCTGCACCACCAGAAACTGACAGAAACACTGAAGAGAAGAAGAGCTATGATTAATGTAGTTACAGTTCTATCAATGTTTTAATGCTGCATAGCTCAGTCGTTTTGTAAATAGATCAATGTTTATACTGGCATGTTGTTCATCTTTTATCTGCTCATTTTGTGGAATATTTAACAACTAGAAAATGACAAAGAGCAAGAATACTTTTTCCACTCTGATTGGCTGCTGTTGGCCTACAAATTTTAAGTTGATTGTTCATAATTTTTTTCTTAGACACCTGTGAAAATAATTTCTATTCCCATGGCTTTTTTGTTCTCTGGGAAATTATTTTTGATGATAAATACAGAAACAAGCATAAAAATAAAAACATCTACAATAGTGATAGTAATATTAATAATAAAATAATAGTCAGTGCAAAGTAGCCTACAAATTATTTGTTGGGGGGCGGTGAGGGACCTGGATAAAGGCTGGGGGGCGCTGGCCCAAAAAGGTTGAGAAACTGATTTAGTTGGTAATGTTGCATGTTCTAAATTACTTGCAAAAACATTGACTGAAAGGACTCTTATTTAATGTTGAGGGATTTTTGCCTGTAAGACAAACCTTTAGGGCACAGACATTTTACATTTTGTTTTGAGTTGAAATGCACTGAAGTCTTATTTAAGTTTGAGTGTTTAGCTTGTTAATTGTATTGTTAGAAGCAATTGTTTGCACTATTCAAAGACACTTTTTATTAAACTGTGGCAATAGCAATGCTATAGTTAATTTCTATCATAACCATAAGTTTCAGGCTCAGGATTTTTTTTTACTTTAAGCCCTGCTTATCCATCCCGACTTGGACCTGTCTTTACATTTTTGAGTGCATCTATGATCTTCCATTCTCCACACGAAGAAAAGCAAGGGTGATTGAATTTATTGGACAACTTAAAGCTTGTAAATTAAATGTACTGCTGTCCAAAATGTAAGAACCTGTATTTGGTGAAGTTGTTCATTTTCTGGCACATAATGACTCCTTTTTTATCTTTGTTCAAATACTAAATGTAATGTACTTTGATGATCATTTTTATGCATATGTAGTACAAAAAACTAGTGAATTGATCACGCTTGCAGAAATTTGTCATTTCCATGTTATGAGGAGTTTTGTTAACAGAAAGCTGTATGTGGCACCAAGATACAAAATATTGTATTTTGATTCATGATTGTTCGGTATTGAAAATGGAGGTTTAAATTTGAGTGAGATTGAAAATCTCACGAATGTTGAAAAGGACAGGAATTTATTTTCATTTCTCTTTCATGAAGTTTGTCATTATTTTCATCCATGTTCCCTTTTGTACATGTTATTGTATTTAACATTTGAAAAAGTGCTATTTTGTTAGCTTGGTTATTTCAATTTCTATTTTAATTTTTTAATATTTGAACTATAAATTGTAGCTGTGTCAACTTTGTTATTTGCATGATTGTAATAAAAGAATCTCTAATATCCACAATTTGAATTGTCAATTTTTTTAAGCTCTAATCTATGAAAATACATTCTACACATTTGTGTTTCAAAATAACACATCTTGACACATATTTTGTGTTGATTTAAGTGACACAATACTTGTATTAAAATGACAGACACAAAAATTGTGTTACAAATAACACGTCATATGTGTTGTCCTTGAGCTGATGCGGCACGTGTTAAAATTTAACACATCGTGTTGTTTTTAACACATCTGTTCTAAGAGAGTAGGTAGATAGGTCAGTCAAACTTTATTAATAGATTACAAACCAGTGTTTTGACAACTATTCCAGCATGCACCGCGCACTTCTTCTTCTACGGGTGAAAATGAAGTCGACGGCTGCTTACCGTAGTTGCTAAACCTGTTATGGCTCAATATTGGTCCATATATAAGGCGCACCGGATTATAAGGCGCACTGTCGGCTTTTGAGGAAATTTAAGGTTTTTAAGTACGCCTCATAGTCCGGAAAATACGGTAAATTCACTGTGGACAACAAAATGGTGACCGCATCAGAGAGACTTGTTTGCTAACCCTGTCTGTTACTTGTCTGTTAGGTGTTAGGTGGTTAGTTAATGTTCACCCAACAGCTATTGCGGTATGTGCTAGTTTATATTGCTCTATTACATAAAATACAATGACGTTTGTGGTTTCATCACAACAAAAAGTATCCAGTCTATCATTAAAAGGCCACTATTCTCTGCACTCATTATCTGGTCAGAAATAGCAGTTAGTTTGTGGGCTTAATGTTGGCTGTATTCATAAAAAAAGTAAAACTTCCCATGTTTCATCAGTGCATCTGCATAAGCAGCTTATCAGTCTGCTCTCTCAAACTGCTGATAAATCAGTCTCATGATGTAATACCTCTGTAACAAACTTCAAACTGGGTCATCCCACAGAATGCCCTTACATGTGTACAGTTTATATCTGCTAATCTCCACCTATAAAGCCACAGTGCACTCTGATCTTAATTAAATCAGCTTCTTGATTTCAAAGAGAAACTTTCCTGGGCCATTTATTTAATAGATATTTCACTTACAATTAGTTAACAACTGAATTCTGTCTTCTAATGGAAAGCTTGTCTGTTGTGCTTTACTCAAACCAAGATGCTGAAATCAGGGTGCTGCTACGGAAAGCCATAGTGAGGCTCACGTCCAGCTATTTTGTAAACAATTGCAGTAGTCAGCTGCAGATTTCACTGCTCCGTATTGTGACTGCCTGACTCATCCTGACACCAGTAAAATAAGACTCAAAAGACACATAAGAGCTTATGGAAACAAATACATACTCTGATGGAGCAGTTCCTCTCTACCACTGACAGCAGGGCACATGCATATATGAACATACAAACGAAAACATGTGCACGCTCCAATGTCCCTATTTGAATGTTAGTTCACCGAAAATGCCGAAAATTCTTGCAATCCATTTTACTCCACACTTGTACACACATTTTATGCTGTACTCACCTGCATAGTGTTACAGCCTCCACCGCCAGCAGTTTGAGTAAAAGTGGGCGCAATTCTTCTGTATCACTTATAGAGGAAGTGCTTATTCTTCCGCCAGCAATCAGAACGTAATCCCTATTTTAGTTGGAAACAAAAGCTTGAGAATGAATGCTGAAGATAAAATGCTGGTATTTGTTTGCACCTGTTTAGTTTATCTGTAGATTAAATGACTTTTGATTTTTAGCCTGACAGTGGAACAAGGCTGTGAGTTTATAAAAGTTTCTGATCCTGCTGAAGAGATATGTCCCTTCTCCACAATTGACTTTAGCCAGCTCTTCCCAGCCAGATTTGTCTCTATTTGCACATCCTGTGAGGTTCATAACTTTTTTCACATTTTTGGAACCAAGTCAGTGGTGGTAAAAGCCAGACCTATCCAGGGATTTCACACATGCAAGTTGAGTAGGAGCAGACTGCATTTGTTGATTAGTCTGTGGGTTTACATCAACAAC
>NW_006802518.1:0-5560 GCF_000485575.1 Poecilia formosa
CCAAAAAAAAATATATTTTGCTTATATCTGTTTAACAACCCTGGTTGTAACAACCTGGATTGTTATTCTTCTGTAATTGATTTGTTTGTTATTGACTTTTGCTCAATTAAATTTCTTACATATACATTGCAAATGGTATTTTTATTATAGTTGATCATGTTGTTTTTCATGTCTCCTTATTTCTTTTGTTCTTCCTATAATTGATGGAGATATATAGAAATTATTTATAATGTATAAAGGTATAGTTTGTCATTTAATCAGCTCTACATCCTTAAGAAAATGAAAAAATATGTTGTTTTATAATGCCAGAATTAATAGTAAATAATAAAGACTTTGTGGTATTTTGATTTAGTAATGTAATTATATTGGTTGTGTTACCACCCCCACGCCACTAGAGGCAGGAGCAGGCCCTAAAAGATGCGACTTAAGGAGCAGATTTAGAAGTACACCGAAAGCTACAGAATTTGCTAAAAACTGTGAGCTGCCGTGAAGTAAATAAAATATTGAAGTTCAAATACATTCTGAGAGTGAAACTCCTTCCTATGGGACAATGCAGAAGTTTCCTAGCTTAGCGAATGCGGGCTTGTTCTTGTTTTCTATTATGGCGTATCGAAAGCAACTTTAAGCATACCGCCACCTACTGTACATGAGTGTGTAGCAACATTATGTCCATTATGTTATGGAGTGAAAATAGTCTCAAAATATCTGTGCCTGTGTAAAAAGATTTGTTAGTGTCTAACAAGATTTGTGTGTGTGTAAAAGTATATGTGCGTATGTAAAATTATTTGTACCTGTTTAAAAGTATCTGTGCTTGTGTAATATTGGATTTGTAAACTTTAAAAATAAAATAAACATTCTCCTATGCCTATAAATGTTGAAAGAATATGCACAAGTCACCTGGTACACACACACACACACACACACATACACACAGATCCAGTTACGAGTGCACGAGTATTTTTGAGACTCATTTGACGCTTCGGGAAGTTCCCAGATTTGTGTGTAGATGGTGCGTTTACATGCTGGTAGAAAGCTGGGTCATCTGAGTTTTGCTCCGAGTCTAGAGTTTTTAGCCTCTAACGTTTCTCACTGTGCTTGTGCCGAAGTGGCAAATACGTTAGTTCGGTGGAAAACGGTTTATCTCAGCACTTCCTTATAATATCCTAAAATTATTTACAGACATGTTGTGCATTTTATGCAAATATCGGCAGCTCATAATTTGCTGTGTCAAAATATGCATCCCCCTCTAACTCAGCCAAATAGAATAGGAAGGATTTCACTTTTCTACATAATCATTAATGTTCTCTGAGCTACTGGTATTGTTTCATACCAAAAGGACGATATTTGGGAAAAATAGATAGGGCATGCATACATCAGCTGGCTCAAAATCCATATTGCCAAAAAATGCATTCCCTTCTAGCTTGAAAAAATAAAGAGTTAAGAGTGAAATAACCTTTTATTCATAATTACACTTATCCTTTGAACTATAGTATGAGTTTTACATCAATAGGATAATATTTGGGGAAAATAGAGAGGGTGTGCAGATATCAGCAGGCTAATATTAGGTTTTGCCGAAAAATGCATCACCCTGCTAACATGGAGAAATAAAGAGTTAAGAGAGATTTCACCTTTTCTACATCATCAGAGTAGTTCTATGATCTACTGGTATGAGTTTCACATCAATAGGATACTATTTGGGGAAAATAGAGAGGGCCTGCATATATTGTCTAATAATTTGTTTAGCCAAAAAATGAATCCCCCTGCTAACTTGAAGAAATGAAGAGTTAAGAGGGATTTCACCTTTTCTATGGAATGACACTTGTTCTCTGAGCTACTGCTATAAGTTTCATATCAACAGGACAATAGATAGACAGGGTATGCAAATATTTCCAGGCACAGAAATTAAAATGCATCCCTCCAAACATTAATAGACTAGACAGTTAAGGATGATATAAAAAGTTCTTCATATTGGGCCTTTGTTTTCTAATGCTTTAACCTATAAAAGAAAAAGTGGGGAATTTCAAACCATATGCGGAGAACATTTTTATTAGACACTGACTGAAAAAATGTTCGAGTCATATGTTTCAATAAAGGTGTAAAAACCGTATTTATTTAAATTAATTTGCCAAATAAAACCCACCATTTTAGGGCTTACATGGTTAAGAAACATGATAATGTTACGAATATCTTCAAAAGTTTCCTCTTCGGTTATATTTCAGTCTGTTTTCTCATCAATATGCGAGAGTTTAGAGCGATGTGAGCTACCGAGACTGGGCATGCAATTTTTGGCAGGCATGCGTTTCTCGGCATAACACCGGATCTGTGTGTAAATGTGGTTTTGTGTGTGTGTGTACCAGGTGATTTGTGCGTACTTTTTCAACATTTATAGGCATAGGAGAAGGTTTATTTTATTTTTAAGGTTTACAAATCCAGTATTACACGCACACAGATATTTTGAGACTATTTTCACTCCATACAAAAACAAGTTGAAGAAACAACTTCGTATTAATTCATAAATCTTTATTACAAGACAAAAAGTAGTCGATGCAATTTAGAAAAAACAAATACACAAATCAAGTAAAAAAACATCACAAGGCAGATAAACAATGACTCCAATAGTTAAAGTTAGAAATATCTAATATCACCATATGTTGCAGTTGTCAAAGCCGTGTCCTGAAGTTTTTAGATGTGCCACAGGTACAAAACACTGGAATGAAATGGCTTCATTACTTCCTCCTTGTGTAGAATGACCTTATTATTCTATTTAGGTGTGGTGCAGCAGAGGCACATCTAAAAGTTGCAGGACAGCAGCCCTTGAGGACTGGAGTTTGACACCTGTGAGCTAGACCCTGCTTTAAATACACTTTGAAACCATGATAATGCATGTAAATCTATCTAGTTATGTTGAAAACTTAATGAGATATTTTCGTCATAATTTGTCTTGTATGCTGAACTGACAACTCCTCTGATGGATTTCTTAATGCGCAAGCATGCGTAGTCACTGCACCTATGCTATTCTGACAGCGTATGAAGCTTGTGTGGTGAGGCGACAGTTGCTAGCTCTTATCCAGCAGAGAGAACATAATTAAGTCATGTGACATTTCTAGCTCTTACATGCAGGTTATAGACGTTATGCAAGAAAGTTGAAAACTTTTCATCTTTTGTTGCCGTCGTTGATATCGTATGCCATGTGATGGGTTCAGCCGGAGTTGAAAAAAATTGACACTTAGCTCCAAGTGTGTTTAGCCGTTACCAAGAAAACGAGAGGGGAGGGAACACGAGGCACAGGAGTGAAACTTTTTGTCACCCAGTCTCTTTGTAGAAAGAGAGATGATGAAAACAAAGAAGCAATTTTATATCCATCATTTTATTAATAAGCTCATTTTTATTTACTGCTGATTGATTTATTGTTTCTTGTGGAAATTCTTCTCACCTGTATGAATTTTCTGGTGGTAATTTAACTGACTAATTCGATAGAAACTTTTTCCACATGACGTGCATGAAAAAGGTCTCTCCCCTGTATGAATTTTCTTGTGTTCATTTAAATTACTAATTCGATAGAAACTTTTTCCACATGACGTGCATGAAAAAGGTCTCTCCCCTGTATGAATTATCTTGTGGTCATTTAAATGACCAAGTCGAGAGAAACTCTTTCCACATGACAGGCATGAAAAAGGTTTCTCACCTGTATGAATTTTCTTGTGCCGATTTAAAACATTCATTAAAGAGAAACTTTTTCCGCATGTTTCACATGAAAAAGGTCTCTCACCAGTGTGAGTTCTGTGATGGATTTTCAAGTTACACTGTTGTGTGTAACATCTCCCACAAATGTCACATTTGAAAGATCTTTTCTTTGTGCCAGTATCAGACTGACTCTCTGACACAGAGCAGCTGCTTCCTTCCTGATCTTTGCTCTCAACCACTGCAGAGACATGAAGGGAAAGCTGCTCTGTTCTACCCTCTTCTTCACTCATATCATCTCCCTGAAGAGTAGAAGTCTCAATCAAAGCAACAAACTGCTTCTGGACAAGCTGCTCTCCCTCCTGACTGCTGCAGAGGTCCTTCTGGTCCTGTCCAGTTGGTAAATGGTCTGGTGGCTGTTGTTCATGTTGAAGCACTGAAGAATCTAGCTCCTCTTTTTTTACATACACTAGTTGATATTCTATTTCCTCATGTTTAAACAGTGCATGTTCTGGTTCCTCCTCTTTTTTAATCAATTTTGTTCCTGGTTCCATCTGTTCCTCTTCAGTCCACTGATGTTCTGCTTCTTTCTGGTCCTGACTGGACCTACCTGCCAGGCTACAGACTTGTAGGATGGCAGAAGCTTCCTCTTCATTGGAGACACTTGGCTGTTGGAGGTCTTTGGGAACAAAGGATGACATCATTAATATAACTTAATTGATGACTATCTCATGGATCAGCCTGGTTTTTCCTGGAAAAACCAGGTTTGTAGGCATCATATGGTTAATCTAAAATCAGTTTGTAGATTTTAACTAAAAAGCAGCATTAATTTGCTACTATGGCAAAAATGTTACAAATATTTCAAATACATTATGATTTTAATCAAGAAGTACAGTTTCATACAGATTTTGTATTTACAATTAAATGTTTAATTTTAATGCGTTCATACACTTATAACCATATGTCTAGTCTCACTTTTTAAAGTTGATCAGACTGTGTAGGAATTTAATTTAGTAAAACATGACATTCTGGGCATCTGGGTTATAAATATGATGAGACAGATACCCATTCTCTAAGCCACTATTCAAAAAAGAAAGAGAAGTAATCACTTCATTCACTAAGGCAGATGTGTTGATGTTCAAAAGGAAGTGGGTGAAAGAAAAGATCATAAAGACTGACCTAAAATCGAAACCTATTCATTATTGCTTAGATTTTCATTTAGCTTAGTAACTGAATGTGTGAGACATGATGCTGAATGAGTTTATCTCAACACCAAACACTGAGGAGGATGGTGGAGCAGGTCAACACATCTCCAGATCTCTGTAAGAGAGCTGCAGCGAAGAGGAACATCCTGAAGTCATCAGGTCTCCATAGCAACCATCAGACACTATGAAACTGGATGTTTGGGAGAAATAACACAAAGAATGATTTCCTCTAATCACTGTTGGAGTCATCTGATCCATTGAACTTGTATGTGTTCCAGACAGCAAATGTGCAGCAACAGAGATATTTCATTAAACACATTTGAGAAATATAGATTTGGAGATGTGTGCATGTTTCTACTTTGACACAGTTTGCCATTCCCCTGTAGAACTGGCCTGGGTCCCTGAACTGAAGGGATAACAGTAAATTATTCTTTTTTTTACTATAATTAATTGATCCCTTACAATTTATTTTACTTTAACAATTAATTAAAATGCAGATTTTTCACTTTTAGCTTCAACAAATTGATAGGATTAGTTTTTATCTGCTATATCAGGGCTTTGCAACCTGCGGCTCTGTGGCTCACTTATAAGAAAGAAATATTGTCGTTATTTGTTTACTCCATTTGTTCTGCGTCTCCCCCTCTTCTTCATAATACTCTCCACTGCTCTGATTT
>NW_006802519.1:0-5545 GCF_000485575.1 Poecilia formosa
AAATAGATACTTTATAGTACAAACCACAGGGTGAAAATAGCAATATAAATGGTTTTATTATTATATATTATTTTTCCATGATGACAGGTGAGGCTCTGCCTCACCTGCCTCCCCTGACCGCACGTCACTGGTATTTTTAACAGTTTTAAGGAAGGCACTCCATTTTGTGCCAACAGTTTGAAAGCAAAGTCTTAACAAAATGTAATTGAAAATAATCTCTCAACAGGTAGTTCTCAGAGATGCAGTTCCGGTTATCATGGTGACATGCAGTTGTTCCTGTGTGGCTGGTACTGCTTTGTGCAACCATATAGTGGCCTTTTTGGCAACAATGGAACCTCTCTCTTTGAAGATCTTGATTATGCGATAGATTGTTGACTGAGATGCAATCTTTCTAGCTGCGATACTCTTCCCTGTTAGGCCATTTTTGTGCAGTGCAATGATGACTGCATGTGTTTCTTTAGAGATGACCATGGTTCACAGAAGAGAAACAATGATGTCAAGCACCAGCCTCTTTTTAAAGTGTCTAGTGGTGTCATTCTTACTTAATCATGGCAGATTGATCTCCAGCCCTGTCCTCATCAACACCCACACCTGTGTTAATGGAGCAATCACTGAAACTATGTTAGCTGGTCCTTTTAAGGCAGGGCTGCAATGAAGTTGAAATGTGTTTAAGGGAATAAAGTTCATTTTCTAGACAAATATTGACTTTGCAATTAATTGCTGTTGAGCTGATCACTCTTTATAACATTCTGGAGTATATGCAAATTGCCATTATAAAAACTGAAGCAGTAGACTTTGTAAATATTAACATTTGAATCATTCTCAAAACTTTTGGCCATGACTGTACACCCTCCACTTCACACACTCAGAAATGATGAATGCTTTATCTACCATTATGGCCATGTCCTCAGTAAGAAGATTAAGCAACCCTGACCTCATAAAGAGCTCTTTGTCACTTACTGACCCCCATAGAGTAAAGAAAGGTTACTGCACCATATGGAGCCATTCCGATCAGACCTTTCATTGTGCAGTGAGATTTGTATTTGGAGAACATCTGACTTTGGAGAAACAGGAGTTTGGCATTTGAGCTCAGTACAATCTATTACTTGAATGCCAAGAAAATATTTGAAGTCATCAGGGAGCTGAGTTTGGATGTCCTCTGTATCAATTCAGATACATAGAGAACCCAAAAGAGGGTACAAATAATTGGCCAATGAATAAATAACGCGGCAAATATTTAACCGGTTTGCTTTCTTTCCTTAAGACCTGCAGCCAGGTACATCTGGCTTAGGAACAGCTCATCAATGGGTTGCAAGGAAATCTTCTGACAAAAGACTAAGCAAAAGCAGACATGCATTTAAAGTATACAAAGGTCCATATTTATTAAAAACACAAGAAAAATCAACTGTAGAAAAAGAGAAAACATGTGGACACATAACCAAGAACAGAATAATTAGCTAACCACTATTTTTGTTTGTTCAATTCTTCCTACTCATTTTTACTTATTTAACCCTAACTCTTATTTCAGTTTAATGAAATACCGACTCAGTAATTCTCAGAAATTTATGACTGAATATAATATACAAGCAGCACTTTCTGAAGATAACATATTCTTGTATAATCTGTAGTAAAAAGTTCCATCCATCCATCTTCATCATCGGACCCTACGAATGTTTATAATCCAAAGGTAGATTGGATTTTCAGTTCTTCAATCTGCTTTGTTGGGGCTTTTAGTTCTTCTTTTAATTTCTCGTTTTTATTTATGGCCATGTCCAGGCCACCTGGTTCTGGGACAGAGCAATAATTGTGATTTACAGAAGTGCATTGTTCAGTTGCTCGGCTGTCTGGCTCTGGTCTGCTAACTCGTTCCCATACACTGGCTCTTTCAGGCTGCAATGGTCCCATTTCCAACTATGGTATTAGTCTCCCATGTGGTCTGTACCCACCCCTTACAGTTTGCTGCAGCGTTGTGTACTTGGCCTCTGGCAGTCAGGCTTAAATAGAGCTACATTTTCAGAATGGCCCAGCCAAAACCTAGATCTAAAATTCAACATAAAATAAGAAGGATCACCAAATTAGGGCTGTGTATGAAAGACCTAATCACAAACAAATATATTTGAGAACATATGCATGGCAGAACCAAGAAAACTCTCGATCTTGAATTAAATGTTGTTTCAGAAAAGTTTTAGTTTAATGGTGAGCACATTTCTGCTATAGCTCCATTGCACATTTTTGTCTTCCGAGCAGATTTCTTTTTTAGATGGTCTCAGGTTTTTTTGTAAAGAATTTTTACATATCTTTACATAATTTGTTACTCAATCTTTAGAGGAGCTGTGTTGATACTTGTGAACCATTGCACATAAGACAAAAAAGTAAAAAAAAAAAAAATAATAATAAAAAAAAAGAAATCAGGAAAGACATGTCTGTAATTAATGGTCCGTCCTGGTTGAATCAATTAGAGGAAACAGTTATAGAATCAATAATTATTTATGGAAAACATTCAGAAATCAAATTACAAAAATAATTATTGCTGTGCTTCATCTGCTCTGGTTTTCTCAACAGCTTGAATTGTCTGTGGCACAGGCTTTATAAATGAAAAAAATCTTCATCAAATGAAAGAACTCTTCATGTTGTTATGCAACATTCTTGTATAGCAGCTAAAGATCAGCCTTTGCTTTAATTTGCACCATGAATGTCTAGTTTGATTCAGATGATTTGTTGGTCATGTGGCTGGTCTTTCCTAAAGTAAAACTTCAACCCTCTGCCAAGGGGATAAATGTGTCATCATCCAAGAAGATCACTTCTTCATCAGCAACAACTAGCTAGTATGGCTGGACAATAAATCAAGACACGTGATCAGTATCAATAGATAATCCGTCTTGTAGAATATTTACTGTACTCCAATCCAGAACTGCACAGAATTCTGGAAGACAGAGGAAGGCAGAGGAAAGACTTTAGCTGCTCAACCTCTTTAAAGTTTAGCCACTGTGCCTAATAACTGCTTAAAAATAAAAAAGAACAGCACTGAGTGAAAACTGGCTAAAACAGAAAATGCCATGACACAAGTTTGGCAGAATTTCAGATATTTAAAACAAACAACTAATCAATAATTATCTATATCTGCTGCTATGACATGTCTCATATGTCATAGCAGCAGATATATATCAATAATTATTGATATACATTTTTTGTTTTAAATATCTGAAATGAATGAGATTTTAATGAGATTTTCTGCCGCATCGTCCAGCTCTACTAACTAATATTTCTTGCATTCTCTTTGTTGATCTACCATCTTGTAGAAGTTTCCAACCTTTTCTATTGTTTCAGCTGACAGCTCTCTAGTTGGAACTATATTTACTGTCAATGAATCAATTATATCAGCTCACTAAGTCCTATGAACACCTCCTTTGCAGAACATTGATGTGCAGGTATTTATTTTAGAACAAAAATTACATATTTTTCTCTATTTAGTCTCTAAAAAAACCTCAGTACCATTTCACTCTAGCTGGTAAATGAATAAAGGTAAAATAAAAGGATAAAAGAACACTAGATCTTCACCAGGGTTGTTAGTCCAGTTGTACAGTTTCTTTTTAACATCCCCATTTTTAGAATGACTATTTTAGAAATGCAACTTAAATATAGTTTAAATTAATTCTTCACTCTGACTCTCCTTGCCACACCTCAACCACCAACTTGCAGTCACTACGTGACAGTGATTCCATTTGTTTCTGAATTAAGGGGGCTCAACACCTAATAAACAAAATATGTGCCTAATTTCCTTTTGGTTGAGCCCCCCATTATCTATCATATGTCACAGACTTTTCAGCAAGAACAAATTTGATTATACAGCAAGTGTGAAAACTGGGTATCGACTAAAATATGTCACTTTACTCCAGACTTCAGGGAGTCAACACATCTGGATATGTTTTCTGACTTGACTGTTGATAGCTTTTATCAGTAGGGCTTAATATTATGGATTACCCATAATTCAAAACGTAACATAAACTGAAAGAAAAACAAGGAGTTCAGCAAGCCTGAATATTTCTTTTATCAAGTAATATCAGAGGAGGAATTTTACAAAGAGTTTCCAGGACCGACTCACCAGGAAGAGATACTGCTCGTCGCTGTCAACAGTCACTGAGAGGCTGAGGGATGTGCTTTGGACCTGATGAGGACTGCGGTACAGGTCCAGGAAAGAGGTGGCATAAAACACACCATAAACCTGCAAACACATGCACACTCAAAGAAATAAGACATAGTTGTCCCTTCATGTTACTGGGGTGATCTAATAGTATTGGTTTGGATCAAGAACGTTTCCAACTACTTTAGTTTACAAGTACCGTATTTTCCACACTATAACGCGCACCGGATTATAAGGTGCACTCTCAATTATGGCGTCCATTTCTGTATTTAATCCATACATAAGGCACACCGGATAAGACACATGCTAAAACATACAGTCAACAAAAAAAAAGGTAACGGAAACAAAACAGTAAGTTTAGTTGAACTTTATTCGACTATGTAACAATACACTCAAGTTCTTTTTTATTCTTCTTCTACAAATCCATCGAAGTCCTCCTCTTCTGTATCTGAATTGAACAGCTGGGCAATTTCGCCATCAAACATGCCAGGTCCCCTTTCATCATTGTTGGAGTCAATCTCGTTGCCAGGTGGCTGCTTAGCAATGATGCCGGCTTTCGCAAAAGCTCGGATGACAGTTAAGGCAGATACATTAGCTCAGGCATCCACAATCCATTCACACATGGTGGCATAACTCGCCCGGCGCTGCCTCCCCGTCTTAGTAAACGTGTGTTTGCAGTTTGTCATCCATCGCTCCCACGCCGCTCTCAACTTCTTTTTTGAACGACCTGTTTACACCAATGTCCAGCGGTTGGAGTTCTTTTGTTAATCCTCCCGGAATGACGGCAAACTCCGAATTAGTTTGCTTCACTTCCTTTTTCACAGTAGCAGTGAGATGGGCACGCATGGAGTTGCAGATGAACAGGGACGGTGATGTGTGGAAAAACCTATCTGGTTTTTACCGGAGGCGTAAGCTGCAGAACTCGGACAACAATTCTCTGACTGGTTTATTGCTGCGTACTTTACGTATTACATAATGTCCTCTGATTGGTTAATCGCTGCCAGCGTACATACTGTACATTTTACATCTCTGTGTCAGGGACAGATTTTGGAATTCAGTGCCCTTATAAGGCGCACCGGATTGTAAGGCGCACTGCTGATTTTTGAGAAAATGTAAGGCTTTTAGATGCGTCTTATAGTCCGGAAAATACGGTATGTTTTTAAAATGAAATTGTAATAAACCAATTATTCTCTTTAGGATAGTGATTCAACGTGGGAAAGAAATGCACATTTGTCAGTTTTTTTTCTTCTTCATACCTGCGTGACCTGAGCATTGAATTACAGACTTTTGGCTTCAGGCTTGGGATGTGGTAATGAACACTTTGGATTTGCTACAGTTGGTTTGGTTAAAGAAGGACAGGGAGAAAGAGAGAAAAAGATAGATTGATAGACAGAGAGAGAGTCA
>NW_006802520.1:0-5528 GCF_000485575.1 Poecilia formosa
ATGGAATACTTATAATTATCCTACAACCCAGAAAAGGAATTAGAACAAACTTAGAATCCAGAAAAACAACTTTCCACAACAGGAACACTTAGTTTACATACTTCACTCCAAAGGACTTATTATTTCAGGAGTAAACTTAGAATCCAGAGGAACTCACCTTACTACATTAGATCAGCATCATCAGACCAAGAATCCAGAGAAACCCCCCTACTAGTTTATAAATTACGGACGACTTATTCTTAAACGTGGGGAACTAATATGAAGGGTTTTTTTTTTGGTTTTTTTTTACTTTTTCTTCTTTTGCTCTTTCCTTTGGTTTGTTATTTTATTTGTATTTCCTTCTAATTCATGTGAAGTACTTTGAATTTCCTTGTTGCTGAAAATGTGCTCTATGAATAAAATTACCTTATCTTACCTACCTTATTCAGAAAACCCCAAAGGAGAGTTTCTGGCGTTAAGGTGAACTGCATTGTCCTGGACTATTCTGACTGAGATGCTGACAAAAGTTGGCAAAAAATGATTCACAGTGATCTCAGGACTCTCTGCCAGCTGTCACCCATCAAGGGTGGCTTAACCAGTTATTCAATTGCAGAAGCATTATCTTTTCACATAGATCCATGTTGGTTTTGGTTTAATTTTGACTTAATTTAATTTTCTCTTAATTAATTAAATCATTTTGCATTTACTCAGAAAGGTCCGTTTTGACTTCGCCTGCTTCACCATTTGCAAAGTCCCAATTGACAAAGAGCAAAAATAAGAGTCTATAAACCACAAGGCTGTACAAAATCCACAGTAATGTCTTAAAACATCAAAGACACATTGAGCATTTCCTAATTCGGTTTGAAGAAGTTCACTCTCACACATTTTGCACTGTAAAGTACTGAAAAAGAAAGTTTGACCCAGACTTGAGTTTTGCAGAAAGTTATTTTTTTTCCTCAACAAAAGGAAAGGTCAGTGAAATTCTAAGGTTATTGACTTTTTGCAGAGGGAATTTTGAACAGACCAAGGCCGGAGAGACACACTTAGCAAAGCAAACAAACAAACAAACAAAACAAAAAAAACCTGACTTAGCTAAGCTCCTAACCATGTGGGCCGGCAGAAAACCGGCTTAGAAAGGGCCCAGAGGCCTTGAAGAGAGTGTGTTTTTGGGCAGCTTCAGAGTCGGGATGCGAACAGAATAACAACTCGACACCCACAGCTTGCCAAGAGCGGGACAAACAAAAACCAAACCTGTGAGGTGGACAGAGGAAGAAACGAGAGAGAGAGAGAGAGCTCATCGCAGGCTTGAAACAAACAGAGCAGTGCTGCAAGGACACTGGGTTAGAAAGCAGAAACAGCATTGATCCAAAAAGGACGGGCAAATCTTTAAAAGTCAAGCTATGCGCTTGTGATCGGAGAAAGACGATCAACAAATCCCAGGAAGTTCATTAGTTTCCTACAGAGCCCAAGGATCAGGGAAATGTGGTTGATGTCAACAGTTACTTAGCTGTGAAGGTGGCATGGTTGAACTTTCTTTCACTGCAATTAGAGTAAAACCAAAAGAAAGGAATGTGAGGTACAGTTTTAGGAACTTCTCAGTTTTTTTTATGGCAATGCAGTAAAAAGTAAATGATCTTGACAAGCATGTCAGTGAGTTGAAAACATGAAGAACCTGCTTTGTGAATGTTTTCATGCCCCATTGATCGTTTTTTGTGTTCTGTCAAGAAGCAGCCACAAGCTTTTATGTGACAGATAGCAAAAAGTAGTAGAACTGTGAAAAAAAAGAAAGAAAGTCGAGTTTATTTGGATAGCACATTTCAGCGATACGGCAATCCAAAGTGCATTACATCATAAAAACATTGGCAACACTTTATCTGACCAAAACATCGCAGTCATCGATTATGAAACAAGCAATAAACTTTACATTTCATCAAATGCCATCATCAAAAATAATCAAGCAAATACACATGAAACATGTTGATCAATGTTCCATTTTCTACCAATCGACAGCAGCTTTAAACAGGTGGGGGTTTTAGTCTTGATTTAATAAACTCAGTGTTTAGGCTGTTTTGCAGTTTTATGGACGTCTGTTCCAGATCTGTGTTGCATAGAAGCTGAATAACTGAAAAGGAAAGAAAGAAAGCAATAAGAAAGAAAACAGCATGCCCTTTACAAAGTATAAAGGCCAGTTGGAAAGTTGTGCGATTGTTTTCCCTGCCTGAGATAAAAGTTCTTTCAGCAAACCCACTACACAGGGATCCTTGGATACCAGCTCTATTTGAAGGACAGAGAACAGCGGTGAGCCAAGGGTAGGAAGCATGTCCCCGTCTCCCGCTGCGGTCCAGAACTGTTGCTTGCTTGTTAACTCACTCAGACTAGTGCCATTTCAGAAACATTTTTACACCACTTTTAAAAATTTAATTCCACATATATCTCCTTCCACCATTGGCGTTGCGATTGGTCTTCGCTCTGTACACTCCATTTGTTACTGAAGTGTGTGGTAAAGAGAATATGATTAAAAGAGTTTCTCTAAACAAGTTCTTGGCCTCAGAAGTACTCTCTAAGTGTCCTTGAGATGCATCCCGCCTTTTGACTTAAAGACTTCTTCCCTCTGTTCTCTCATCCCGTCTTTCTCTTTCCAGTCTTCTCTCCTCCTCCCACTGCTTCTAGGTGGCCGGAGGGTGTCTCTCCGTGCTCTGATTGGTTTTACTGGCTGTGGTTCAGATGCGGAGGATGCCGGCATGGCTCTCAATGTCATGCTCGATAAAGATGGATCAGTGCATAGCATTAGGCAAAACAGTTATCTCTTTTCCATCTAATTTGAAAGGCAGCGTTCGGCTCGAATAAAAGCTCGTACAGAAACGTCTAACTGCGCTTTCAGGAAAATGCGGTGAAGTAATATAAGCCTCAATATGGAGGACTTTACATACTTGCATACTACTGGTAATATAATTTAGTCATAATGCTCTCTGTCCTGAAGCAAAACCATATAAAATTTAAATGGGAGGTTTTCCTCTGTCTGTCCTTTTACTTCTATTCTCATCAAAATGTGAGAATTCAGGTGTAAAACATCAGAACTGGGGTCTCTTCAAAGCACACTTACAATGTCCGTCTCCTAAAATTGAATGCTTATGTCAGCAATTTGGTCATGACTCTCTGGCAAGGTGTATTGAAACCAGCCAGTGCTTTTACTGATGGAGAAAGTGCTGCAGTGACTGGGTTTTATACTGTCATGGACTGGAACAATGCTGCATCTACTTATTTCTGTGCACTGCCTCTCTTGAGGCTGCAAATGGTGTCTACACTTTTACTAATTTGAGAGAAAGACTTTCTTAAAGAGATAGAGGCCCAGTTTCAAGGCGTTAAATTATGAAGTGAAATTTCTTTTAAGTTATATTTGATGTATATAGCAGTTTTATAATGATTGAATGAAACATAGTTGCTTGATTTTGCTATAAAATCAAGCAACTATAGAAGTATCTTCTACTGCATACTTCTATGCAGTAGAAGATACACTACTGCATAGTGTATCTTCCACTATGCAGTGGAAGATACAAAATACTACCTCTTTAAAACAACAGCTGGCAAACTTAAAGCATGGCGGTGGCAGCATGATGCGGTGACAATGTCTTTTGGCAACAGAAACTTGTAGATTAGTCATGATAGAAGGGAAGATGAATGAAGTAACCTACAGATACATCCTGGATCAAAACCTCGCTTTAGAGAGAGCTTGACCTTAACCTGGGGAGACGGTTCATCTTAAAGCAAGACAATGACCCCAAGCGTACAGTCACAGTACCAAAGGAGTTGCTTCAGGAAATTTCTTGAGTACCTGAGCCATAACCATATAACTTATTGGACCTTAGGTTTTTCTGCCCAAAGGTAGGTATGCCAAGCTTGTGGATTGCCAAAGGTGCATAAACAAACCAGTAGGTATGGACTGTAATTACTTAGTTTTCTTAAGTTTTAACGTAATAAAAAAAAATTGTCAATAAAACTTTCTAAAAGTGAAGGGTTGGAATGAGCAAGTCCCTCCATTATTCAGGGGCTGCTCTGATGCAGATTGTCAATAAAAACAGAGTGAGCCAGTGTAGAGAATAACATTTGCCGCCCACTTATGCTCGGAGGGAACACAGTTATTTGAGTGCAACAACTACAGTAAACACCTATTTAAAGACCACAGCCTACAGAATGCCGGCTCATCTACGACAATACTCTGAAGAGGAACTCGTGACCTACACGCTACTAATTGTGAACCACGCATTTGGATGAAAGTAAAATGCCTTCCATAATAACTGTGAGGAAGATGAATGTCAAGAAAAAGTTTTTCCTTTTGCTTCAGGATGTTCCGATGCAACAGAATTAAGTTAGCGTGTTGAGTCACTTCTCCAAATTAGGAAAATTACATTTTCTGTGAGGACGGGAGGCAAAAAAAAAACAACAAAAAAAAACAAAATGCATCTGTGACCATAGCAACCTACTTCTAAATGGTGAGCGGCGGCCAAGGCTGCTGTCTTTTCCACTTCTCCGGGAAGTCATTGTGATTTGTGGAGCAATTACCACACAGCTAGAGGAAAAGGAGCACTTCAGCTCGACAAGTTGGTGTCCCGTCTCTACGCGCGACATTCTCCTGGTGTGTGCGAGCAACCACTCTCGCCGTGATGACGAGAAACATCGGAAAATGCTCCACACTTTATGCTTCAGTCAGAGCCACAATGGCATTAGAAGAACTCATGCATGTCATCGTTAGCAATGTTACGAAATGATTCTTCAGTTGGAGCGAGAGTGCTCTTGAATACACAACAGATTTACTTCCTTGCATCATCAGTTAGTTATGAGTGTTAAGTGATTTCACACAGGTTAGCAATGTGGCTAATGAGGTATAGCTTTTTTTTTAACAAAGGAAATTTACATTTGGAGCTTTTAGCTGAAAAGAAAACATCTAAACACAGGTTGTAATGTGACAAAACACAAAAAAGAGGAGAAAATGCCAATACTAATCTTCAATTAGAAAATGTAATCAGATTAATCACAGTCTAGCCCTGTGATTAATCACCGGGTTTAACTTTCTAAGCTAGAAATGTAAATATGCACAGGAAAGGTTTTATTGTCTCAAACCAAACATCTCAGTTTTCCATGTTTTCATATTCAGGAAATTTGTTTCAAACGTGAATTTCGAAATGTTAACTATGAACTGGTTACGCTTCGTTGGAAAAACAACTCATCTTTTCAGTGTGTATATAATATGTTGGTTTTATCCAAACTTCCACCAGGTCTTTCTTAAAGTGAAATTTTACCGCTGAGCTCACCAGTTTGACTGTTCGCTCATCTTTTTACCTGCGTTTGCGACTCATTGTTGACCGCAGCACCACTCCGTGTAACACTCTGCTTTAAACTGGGTGAACCTCCACAGGAGAGAGGCTTTCAGGTCAAAATAGGTGACGCTACTATTCTGCATTACGTAATATTACCGTGTTAAGCTTTTTAGATTACTCGCATAAATTAACGTGACAGGAGCGTAGGTTGTTGACATCAAGCCCCATAGAAGC
>NW_006802521.1:0-5495 GCF_000485575.1 Poecilia formosa
ATGTAGTCTTTTTGCTTTTGCTGAAATCTCGGATTATTCTTGTATAAATGTCTGATGTAGTCTTTTTGCTTTTGCTGAAATCTCGGATTATTCTTATAAGAACTTCTGACATAGTCTTTTTGTTTTTGTTTAAATATTTCATTCTCCTTGTATAACGTCCTTATACGGGCTCTCCATTTCTCGCGAAACTCAGAACTCTGCCTATAAAGATTTTTTATGTACAGGTTTTGCTTCTGTTTTCTATCAGGGTTGTTTTGAAAATTCCTGCGAGAGTAAAATCTTTTCTTTTCTCTGAAAGATTCCCTTAACGCATAGTTTTCTCTTTCCTTCCTTTTTTGATTCTCTTTTCTCTGTCTCAGTTTCTCTGTCTTAAGTAGTCTCATCTTCATTTTGTTTCTTTGTGCTTTAGGGTACTTTGACAGTTTCAAAGACATTTCCAAAAGTGCACTTCTTGTTTCACTGGAAATGGGGAGTACTGTATTTTTTTGTGTCATAGACGACATAAAACTAACTGCATTAGATGCACCTTCAATTACATCATCAGAAGAACAACTTTCAACAGGAGACATGACTTCAATATTGATGTTTGACTCAAGACCAGGAATGTTTTGTGCAAGGGAGGCAGACTCAACCTCATGTTGAACAGGACTTGGTGTCTCAGATTCATGTAACAGAGGAGACGTGCCAACTGTGTCTGAAGCATCTCTCTGGTAAAATGACAGGGGCTGGAGTTCAAATACACAAGATGATGGTACGTTAAGCATTGTGTAAATTGACTTTAATCTCTGAATCATGTCAGTAAGATGGGCAAATTTCAGCATCACTGCTGTGCCAAAGTTTAAAAGACTGAATGTCACTGGCATTCCATTTTTGTTCCTTGTGTGCGGGTCAAAGTATCCATATTCACCAGATCTGCTTCTGAAAACAGCAATGCATAAACCTGACATGATCAGCAGCCCATATTGTACATCTGATGACAAATGGCTCAATGCTACTTCCAGGCTTGGATAAGTCTGTCCACCTCCAAATGTTCCACACACAGGTAATGGAGTCATGTCCACCTGATATGATGACCTGCGAGCACTTACCTCATTTGGTAGTTCATCAGTTGCCAAATGGATGCTACGAGGAAATCTTTCTCTAGCCTTTCTGTACACAGCATCGCCTTTGTCCAGAATGAGGTCAAGATCTGGTCTGGTAATCGTTTCATTCTCGTGGAAAAAAGCCAGAAACATCAAACTGTTGGCCATACACTGACTGTTCCTGTATTTTCCATATTTCAACGAATCCTGACTCCGTGAGGCACAAACATGTGTCACTGATGGCTGAAGTTCTACATTAACTCGAGACTGCTGAGCTGAACCACATCCTCTTTTCACCATGTCAGCATACGACACTTGGGATGCACTTTGCTTTCTATCTCCTGCATCATGCTGGAAAGCTGTTTGGGCAGTGTTTCCATCAGATAGTGCTACCACAGAGGATAAACTGTTTCCACTTCTATCATTTACCTGCTGTCGTTCAAAACACTCCCCAACACACATACCATCTCTAGCAAGCTGTCTCTGTGCAACATCAGCGTATGGTATATTCTGAAACTGCTGCTTGTTATTCTCAGAGTCAGTACCTGTCACTTGATCGCTCTGAGACCGTTTCTCCTTCTGCCATCTGAGCTTTTGAGCCTGGGAACGCTGACTCTTTCTCGGCATCGTTGATTCGACTTCTGGAAAGGTCAGGCAGGAAACAGCAACTCCAATTGTCCTTGTTGATTTTTTTTATCTCAAGATAAGCAGATACAACACAAAACTACACCAATGTACATACAATGAATGTGTTAGTGTTGAATAGCCAGTCAGTACAAACCTGTGCACAAACCTGAAGTTCAGTCCAAAGTCAGTAGCAGCAGGCAGGAACACGAATTAGGCAGCTCAGATAAGAAATGAGCTTTACTTCAGTCCAACTGAAATTTTGTTCAATAAAAATTTAGCACAGTTGATTAATTTTGTACTGAGTTCTTAAACGTATACAGATCAAGTATGTAGTTGATCTGTTTCAGAAATTATTTAAAATAGAAAATTATAATCCAATTCAGAAATAGAACTTTTTTAAAACTTCAGGTCCAAATCAGATTACTCAAAAAGATGTCTCAGATATATCAAACTTGTTAATTATTACTTAACAAGACGTCTTAGGATTGTCAAGCTTCCCAGTAATTTACTGTTACGGTGGAGAGGGGTAGACAGGAAAGACAGAGCAGTGAGAGGGGAGATTCTCTCAGATTCTCAATGATAGTCAGATGAGTTACGGATAAAACTCGATAGAAGTATGGTTTCTCAAATATATAGCCACAAAATTCATGCCACAAAATTCATGCCACAAAATCGAGAGTAGAACTGTTCAGAGGTCACAGGACGTAAGATGTGAGGGGAAAAACAGATCTAGTTACTGGTAAACTAGATTAAGAGAGACAGGCAAAAATCAATTTGGCAGTAAACTGATCTTTGAAGAAACAAAAAGGGAACTCTGATTACTGGTAAATCAGGTTCTTGAATTCGGAAAAACCAGGCCGCCTATTGGGATGCTGGTTTTTGAAAAGATTTGTGTAAAAGTTTAGGGACGGGACAGCAAAATGCATAGAAAATGGATTTCCAGATATATTGGAAGGAAGAGGAAAGAGAAAAACACAGTTGGAAAATGAAAATGCTTCCGACAGTGGTTAGAATTGAGTGTCGGTGGAACACCTGCGAGACAAAGAACAGTCAATAGGCATCAAAATGAAACTATCAACAGAGCAGCTTCTGGGTCAGATTCCATCTGAAAAGGTTCAAACTGTGAAGAAATGCATAGCTACTACTAGTGAACTAAGCTCTGTGGTGTGAACTGGGTTGTTGCTGTGTTTTCATGACCTTTATTGAAATAGTTCAATGAATGTAGATTATGATTTTCTTACTGATTCAATACGAAATAGGATGTATCCCAGCATACCAACAGATAAAAGAGTCAGCTGCTTTAGAAGAATGTAATGTTGATTTGGACCTTCTTGATCACAGAGCTTAAAATGAGTGACAGAAAACCTCATCATGAGTCCAGAAAACAAGTCAGGGTCCTCATGTGAGCACAGCCAACATATCCTGTTTGGACCCAATTTGAAGCCAATGTTTGTAGATATGATTTTATTCAAATTGTGTGCGAGTCAGGTTGGATCAGCTGTGACGGCTCGGCTGATCCAGGTTGGAACATCCGCTCACCAGGAAGGCAGGTGTTTGGGTCCACTTCTCTCTGAGGGAGAGTAGAAACAGTTTGTTAGTAGCTGACCAGAAAACCTTCAGGAGTCCAGAACACACTTATCTGCTAAGGTTCTTTGTTGTCTGTACACAAGCTGCTTTGATCTAACATTTCTGGATTTGTCAGCAAACTTTTTTTAATCAAAGAAAGTCACACGTTGCTAGTACTCACCTCACTGAGCAGAATTTGGAGGAAATGTCTTGGTAGTCAAAAAGGAGGGAAAAACAGTTGAATTTCATTAACAGAGGCACATACACAAAATTGACAAACGTAAAAAAACAGTCCTATGTTTGCATCATTCTGCTTCTGCTGTGAGCGTTTGTCCCTAATTGGGCTGGTAAGAACTTTGCAATGTACTTACCAGCAGCCAAAGAACGCTGGGGAGCAGTTTTCTTTCAGTCTGTGAAAAGAAACTGTGTATTATCTCACAATTACTGACTTGATCAGAAAAATACACAACATGTTGGAAAGCACAGTTCATTATTAGCTATTTATCTTGGAATATTCACATAAATGAATAAACTCACTACATAAATCGCGATTACAAACAGATTAATATTCTTTAATGAAATCTATTTTTCTAGCAGTACAGTACAGAAAGATGTGCACCTAACTTCACTGCAGAAACAGCTGTCTTTATACTCTTACCATACCATACCATACCAACTTTATTTATAAAGCACTTTAAAACAACCACAGTTGATACAAAGTGCCGTACAATTAAAACACAACATAATAAAAAAGTAATTAAGAACAGTTTAAAAACAAAAACATAAACATTGGCTACGATTAACTCCCAGGATTACTGCTGAGTTTTCAAATTGAATAGAAACTGATTGAGAAGACAAACAGTAGCATGCATGGTTATAAATTATACTAATTGGATACACATTCCTCATTCTGAATAGAATGGTTCAGTCAAGCACCCATCAATATTAGCATGCTAAAGACAGTACCCATCAGAAATAGGATGGTTAGCTGTTTACAACTTCATTATGGCGATAGTTAAGATGCAATTATTAACATCTTTAAGAATGAAACTGTGTTTCATCCTTTTTTTTTTCCTTTTTATTATTATGGCAGGCCCAGTTAAAACACTGCTCATCTGCAAAGCACAACCCAAGAACAAAGCAACGTTTCCCTAACGGCCCAACAGTCAATTAACGACTGACAGTCCCAGCTTCAGGCTAACCGCTAAGTCCAATTAACTGCGACTATTACGGTTCTATTTTTTCAACTAGTTAGCTGAATAAAAGCTGACTATGAAGACAAATACTAACATACATGGTTATAAATTTAATTATTATACATTCCTCATTCTGAATAGAATGGTTTTCAGTTAAGTTTTATAGTAGGCGTTAATGTTAGCATATAATGCTAACGATCGGCACCATCAGAAATAGGTTTAGCTGTCTGTAACTTCATTATGTATTGTGATTCCTTAAGAAGCACTTATTAACGTCTTTAATAATGAAACCGTCTTTCATCTTTTATATTTTTTGATTATTGCAATCCACATCTGCAAGGCACAACCCAAGAACAAACCAACGATTATCTAACGGCCCTTTAAGGGCTGACAGTCCCGGTTTCAGTTGAACTGAAAAGTCTAATTAACTCCGAGGTTACGGTTACAATTTTAAACATAGTTAGCTGAATAGAAGCTGGCCATGAAGAAATATTAACATACATGGTTATGAATTAAGTTAATTGGAAATAAACTCTTCAATTTAAACCGACAGGTTTTCATATGAGTTATACAGCAGTCGTCAATTTTAGCATATGCTAATGATTGTTTGCTATCAGAAAAAACTACGTATAGCTCTTTTTGGCCTTATTTACAGCCAGACTTAAGAAGCAATTATGTAATGACTCTTTCACAACGAAACCGTCTGTCATTGTTTATAATTTTATTATTACAACAGACCCAATTAAAACACAGCTTACCTGTTGGGCACAAACGAAGAAGGGAGAACAACGGCAGAGAACGTCAAGCAAAACGTCAGAGACATTCAGGAGCACTCGGAAATTTCTACTTCGATTACGACTGTGGATTTTACATGCTTGTTAAATCAATACAAGAAAGAGTTGGCACCAGTTTTAAGTCTCCTGTAACAGTTTAAAACATACAATTTTAAACTGCATTTATTTTTTTATCGCCTTAGAATTTATTCTAACATTCAAAATGTTATAGACTAATTATTAATTCCCTT
>NW_006802522.1:0-5445 GCF_000485575.1 Poecilia formosa
CCATCAAATAGTGAGAAATCACCTGGTGATCATCAGAGTCCAAGTGGTCCTACAGGTTGTTATTTCTCAGTATGATATTTTCTGTGTGGTTTTCTGTGTATTATCTGTGTTTCTCCATAAACTCTACTAATAAAAACATTGTGCTTCATTTTATAGACAATAATACAGGAACACCCACAGAGGAGAAGACTACAGTTCCCTCTATTGCTGACGTACCACCAGTTGAAGGGGGTAAGGAAATGAAGATCAAATGATTCTCACCACATCTAGATCTGGAAAAAAATATAGATTTTTTTTGGACAAATTTAAGATGTGTTCAGCACATATAATGTTCACGTTCATTGTTGTTTTGTTTTGCCAATGCATATCCAGATAAAGCTGATAGCTTACAGAATGGGGACAAGAACTCTGGCCAACAAGCCAATAATGGAAGTCAAGATAACCCATCAAATAGTGAGAAATCACCTGGTGATCATCAGAGTCCAAGTGGTCCTACAGGTTGTTATTTCTCAGTATGATATTTTCTGTGTNATACTTGTGGTTTATCTGTTCTCAAATCCTGCAGCAACCCTATCCAAAAACATGGAATCACCAGCAGACTATCCACAGCCAGAAGGCCCTGCAGATCCCTCTGCTAAACAGTCAGGTATTACTTTTATTGGTTTAGAATATTTATAAAATGTTGTAAGTTGTGCTTTACTGGAATGTGTTTGTTCAGATCGCTGATCTAGTTTTTAAAGGAGAAGTATTACGTGTGTTCTGGGAACACAGTGTCATTTCATAGCATAATCAAGTAACTTACCTTCAGTTATAAAAAAACAAACAACAACTCTACTTATAAAAACGTTGTGCTTCATTTTACTGAAAATAATACAGCTACACCTACAGGTGAGGCTACAGGGCGCTCTACTGATGATGTAGAATCAGTTAAAGGGGGCAAGGAAATTAAGATCAAATGCTTCTCATCACATCTACGTCTGGAAACATATATTTTTTGACAAATTTAAGATGTGTTCAGCACATATAATGTTCATGTTAATTTTGTTTTTGGTTTTTTGTTTTGCCGACGTGGATCCAGCTGTAAGAACTCTGGACAAGAACTCTGGCCAAAAAGACAATGACGGAAGTCAAGATAACCCATTAAATAGTGAGAAATTAACTGGTGATCATCAGAGTCCAAGTGTTATTACATGTTGTTATTTCTCAGTACGATATTTTCTGTGTGGTTTTCTGTGTATTATCTCTGTTTCTCTATAAACTGTTCTAATAAAACATTGTGCTTCATTTTATTGACAATAATACAGGAACACCCACAGAGAAGAATACTACAGTTCCTTATATTGCTGGCGTACCACCAGTTGAAGGGGGTAAGGAAATGAAGATCAAATGATTCTCACCACATCTAGATCTGGAAAAAATATAGATTTTTTTTGACAAATTTAAGATGTGTTCAGCACATATAATGTTCATGTTCATTTTTGTTTTGTTTTGCCGATGCATATCCAGATAAAGCTGATAGCTTACAGAATGGGGACAAGAACTCTGGCCAACAAGCCAATAATGGAAGTCAAGATAATCCATCAAATATGGAGAAATCACCTGGTGATCATCGGAGTCCAAGTGGTCCTACAGGTTGTTATTTCTCAGTATGATATTTTCTGTGTGGTTTTCTGTGTATTAACTGTTTCTCCATTAACTCTACTAATAAAAACATGGTGCTTCATTTTATAGATGTTAATACAGAAACACCTACAGGGAAGAATACTGCAGTTCCCTCTGTTGCTGATTTACCACCAGTTGAAGGGGGTAATGAAATGAAGATCAAATGATTCTCACCACATCTAGATCTGGAAAAAAAAAATATTTTTTGACAAATGTGCTCAGCACATATAATGTTTATGTTCATTTTTGTTTTGTTTTGCAGGTGCGGGTTCAGATGAAGGCCAAAGCTTACCAGCTGTGGACAATATCTCTGGCCATAAAGCCAATGATGGAAATCAAGATAACCCATCAAATAGTGAGAAATCAACTGGTGATCATCAGAGTCCAAGTGGTCCTACAGGTTGTTATTTCTCAGTATGATATTTTCTGTATGGTTTTCTGTGTATTTACTGTTTCTCCATAAACTCTACTAATAAAAACATGGTGGTTCATTTTATAGATGTTAATACAGGAACACCTACAGAGAAGAAGACTACAGTTCCCTCTATTGCTGACGTACCACCAGTTGAAGGGGGTAATGAAATGAAGATCAAATGATTCTCACCACATCTAGATCTGGAAAAAAAATTATATTTTTTGACAAATTTAACATGTGCTCAGCACATATAATGTTTATGTTCATTTTTGTTTTGTTTTTTTTGCAGGTGCGGGTTCAGATGAAGGCCAAAGCTTACCAGCTGTGGACAATATCTCTGGCCAACAAGCCAATGATGGAAGTCAAGATAACCCATCAAATAGTGAGAAATCACCTGGTGATCGTCGGAGTCCAAGTGGTCCTACAGGTTGTTATTTCTCAGTATGATATTTTCTTTGTGGTTTTCTGTGTATTAAACTCTACTAATAAAAACATGGTGCTTCATTTTATAAACAATAATACAGGAACACCCACAGAGAAGAAGACTACAGTTCCCTATATTGCTGACGTACCACCAGTTGAAGGGGGTAAGGAAATGAAGATCAAATGATTCTCACCACATCTAGATCTGGAAAAAAATAGATTTTTTTTGACAAATTTAAGATGTGTTCAGCACATATAATGTTCACGTTCATTTTTATTTTGTTTTGCCGATGTATATCCATATAAAGCTGATAGCTTACAGAATGGGGACAAGAATTCTGGCCAACAAGCCAATAATGGAAGTCAAGATAATCCATCAAATAGTGAGAAATCACCTGGTGATCCTCAGAGTCCTAGTGGTCCTACAGGTTGTTATTTGTCAGTATGATATTTTCTGTGTGGTTTTCTGTGTATTAACTCTGTTTCTCCATAAACTCTACTAATAAAAACATGGTGCTTCATTTTATCAGGAATAATACAACATCTTAAACTTCTATCTTCACTTTTGGCTATAGAAAGCCTACACTAAGTCAGAAATTTAATATGAAGGTTTGTTCTTTCATTGATTCAGTAAAGTCAGAAAAAGTCAGTCACCCTACACCAGAAAGTGACAAACCAGTCGACACAACACCTGGCGAATGTTCCAATCGAAGTATGATTTCAAGTCCCTTTTTTTTTAAGTATATCCACTGTTTAGGGATCTGACTTCCTGTCTCTAACTAGTTTGATATGTAGAAGCCTAGGAAACAAAATAGATTATTTGACCTAACAAGTTAAAAATATGATTGACTATAGATGGCACTGTTTTTGTTTAGCATTGCAGGTGTAGACTTACCTTTCCGGCTAAAGACAAAAAGCCCAACCAACAAGCAAAAGCTGATGAACATTTTTAGTCCAATTGCTAAAGCAGGTTCTTATTTATTTCTGTATTTTATGTTTGCTATGTGAAAGAGTTGACTACAAGCCTCATTTATAGTTTTTGTTGTCTGTGCTTCTTAAAATAGTAATTTTTGCTTAAAATAAAAATGAACCCAACATATTAACTTTGCAACGACCAGTGAACAACATAGATGATCTAAAAATTCGTCAAAAAATAAAGAACGCAGTGAAATTGGAGAACCTCCACTTCATTTATGTAAAGCCCAACTGTTTTTGTTTTTTTTTATCTTCTCAGATTTGTCAAGTACCTCAGCAGTGTCTCAAAAGGAACCTCCAAATGAAGAAATAGAAAAACAGAAGATGAGCAAAAAAGAAGAGGTTGAACTCATTGGTCCGACCACTACACAAACTGAACTTGCAGAAGAAACTGGAATCCTTGGAGGTAATTGCGTGATTATTAATCTCCAAGTGTACTTGGAGCACTTACCTTGTAGCATAACCCATTAGTGATTTTGTTTAATGTTATTATAATCCAAACATTATAAAGATGTTGATGGGTAATAGTAAAAAAGCCCTTGTAAGACGCATCTAAACTTCTCTTGACAGGAGGCACGAAACTATTGATAATAGTGGTTCTAGTGGCACTTGTTGCCATTGTGGCACATTATTACCTCCACTCTAAATCTCCACCTCAGAAGACTGATTGGCAACAAGTAGATGTCTTTCTCAAGCAGATGAAAAAAGTAAAAGCGAGGTTTCCCAATCAGCGTGACGAGCTCTGGAGCAGGAGTGAAATCCACCTGAAGAGGCACCTCCAGACCAGCCAACCCACGGAGCCCGTGAGCCTGATCCTGACGTCAGGCGTCAGAGCCGAGAGGACCATGCGCTGCCTGGCTCAGGGTGTGGCCTCCGCCTTCTCCACCGCCCGCAACGCTTCCGTCCTCCACATCGACGGAGCGGGCAAAGCCGGCCAAGACAGCGACCAGGTCAAACTGGACATCGACAGAAAGCTGCAAGGGGCTTTCGAGGGAGACAAACCCGTAGCGGTGATTCACCGCCTGGAAGAGCTGCCGCCGGGCTCCACGCTCATCTTCTACCGCTACTGCGATCACGAGAACGCCGCCTACAAGAAGACTTTTCTGATCTTCACGGTGCTGCTGGGTGACGAAGAGGAGATCCCGGCCGAGATGCGCCTGAGCGCCGTGGAGGAGATGGTGGACGACTACCTGCAGAAGAGGTTTCTGTCTCACGATCACCCGGTATCTTTCGACAGGATGGATCTCAACAAGTACGGTGGACTGTGGAGTCGCATTTCCCACCTCATCCTGCCGGTGGCGGCAGAGGACAGAATAGAGCAAGAAGGATGCTAGAGGACTCAACTCTGTTCTGAGTTTTGGGTCCGAGCACTGGATTAGCACACAGCTGTAACATCTCTTTCTGGAGCTCTTTGCTGTGGTTTTAAACACAAATGTTTCTAATAGGAATTTTATTGAAATTCAGTTGCATCACTATATTAAGTCTCAGTCGAAAGTGAGAATCCTGTAAAAATTTCATTTATTATGAAGAAGTCTGACAAAAAGGCTTATGCACTTTATTCTTTTAATCCTTTGTTGAATTCATAAGTGGGATGGGAAATGTTAGTTGGATGTTGGAGCGGCGGGATTTTTAACTGCTGCTTTTTAAACACACTCAATGTAAAATAAATCACATTCGCACAACTTTCACAACATAATAGAGCAGGCATCACAACATAAGGTTCATAATTTTAGTTTCTGCAGTGACTCTGATTGGCACCATGTGCCTTTAAAGTAGGCCCCTGATTTTCTTTTTGTCAACCATGTTCCAGATAGAAAAGAATATGAGTTAAATGTGCCTTAAAATACAAATAAACACTTATTTTAATTTAAAAGGCCTCTTTTATTGTCTCTGAGGTGAACAATTTCAGGGACCCCACACTGTCTGCAATTTCTTTAGAAAATGAATATAGGAGGAATATGTAAAAAGAT
>NW_006802523.1:0-5442 GCF_000485575.1 Poecilia formosa
GTTTTTTACCTGTGGCACATCTAAACACTGCAGGACAGCGGCCCTTGAGGACTGGAGTTTGACACCCCTGTATGAATGACAACCTGTGAATGACAGGTCAAAGTTTAACCTTTCTAAATCCCAACCAACTCTCGCCTCTGATAACCTTAACCATTTTTATCTTAAAATAAAAATCTATTGAAACAACAATAAATACTTACACAGTGGTTACAAATGGTTACATATGGTTACAAACTTACAGACACACGAAGAACAACGTGGTGGGTGGAGTCCAAAAGGGGAGGAGACTATAAATATAAGTGAACCTTCTCCCTCTGACTCATTTTGGAGAAGTTTCCTGAAGCCTCAACAGTGGACAGCAGAAGTTAAACTGAAAAAAATTGTGCCTACGCCTGAGAAAGACTGAATTCATTGGCACACATTTCGTTCTAATAAAAAAAATGTTCTTAAAAATCTTTCCTTCCTTCTTTCTTCTTTCACTTTTCACACCTTCACAAAATTCATAAAAATACAAAAAAAAAACCCCACAAAAAATAAAAAATAAAACTCATAAAAAATATATAAATATAATTCATATCAACTAATTAGAAAACATATTTATTGACTAAGTAATAAAGCTGACCGGAGAGAACAAAAAAGACATGTGGCAACAAGAGGACTGGCAAACACAAGGACGCAGGGGTAGACAAAGAGAACGTAACCAATCACACAACACATGGGGGGGGTGGAACAAGAGGTAGGAAGGACCGAGCAGCTCCTGCCTTTTGGCAGGCTCAAACCTAAGAGGGAGCAGAGAGAGAGGGGGGGGTGGGGGGGGGTGTTGCACAACAACAGCCTGTATAATGTGTTGACATGGGTTATGGCTGACTGATGCCCACAAGTCCTTAAAACTAATACAGCAACCTGTTGCATGATCTCCATGTCAAAATGCAGGTGCGGTGCTACATCTGACTAGGACTTAATCCAGTGTTACCATTTCCAAATTTGCTAGCCAATGCTCTCCTTTGGATATTTACGGAGTCCCCACAACTCACATTAACCAGTGTTACCTAGTGTGTTAGATGCTGGAACAATGTTTGTCCGCAGAAGGACATTTAACTGACTGTGTGTTGGGTCCCCATATGTCATGTCTGAAGTGTTTGTAAAACACTAAACCCAGTGGTAGTGCCTGAAAATGTAGATTTGGATTATTTCTTTAACTTTGTGTTTAATACATGTTAGGGTTTTAGTTCACCACTTCTTTTTATGATCTTTTGATTTCGTTAAAAAAATTTATTTCACGCTTAACACTGTTTGGCTGGTGATTCTGTTTAACTGGCATTTGATGGTCACAAGTCCTGAAGACCACCTCGCGTAAAAGTGGATCTGCTGTGCTATATTCAAGGATTTTTCAATCTGAATAGTTTTTGAAGTTTGGTGAACTACACTAATTGGTCCCACAGCACACATCAACCAGTGTTACAAGTTGGAGCAATTTGATTTACAGGAAATGGTTAGGTTATGTTTATGGTATAAATTCATCAGATATTTCTTAACTTCAGTGAAAGTTTTCTATTGTCTTTGTGAGAAAAAAAGTCAGCCATTCATTTGTTTTACAATCAAGAATCTTAAATTAACCTAATATCAAATCTCCTTAATCAAATAATTTTATTTGTTTTACTTTCAGTTTTTTAATTGTCAAAGTTATCATGGCTCTAGCTTCTTTGCTGAAACAAACATGTCTTTCTCTGTTCCAGAATTTCACACAGTGTTTTGATGAAAACAAATTACCAAAATTGCGCCGTACCAAAAGTGTCATTGTAAGTTTTTCTTTCTCTTTACTTCAACTATGGCACTGAGAACAGCTATGTTTAAAAATACAACTTCATATTCATTGTTTCTGTCCCATTTAGGTGAAAAATGTGGATCTTGAAGATTCTGGCGACCTTTTTGAATCAACATCAGGTAGTGGGGAAGAATACGTCCCTGACTCCAATGAGGAAAGCGATACTGGGAGTGAGGAATTAAATATCCATCACAGTGATTCCCAGGAAGATTTTATTAGCAACTTTTCATCTTCACAAACTGCTGTGGAATCTGAAAGTACATCTGTTCAAGTTTGTTGCAGACAGCACTGGCAATGACTCTGTAGTTGTTGGTCCATTCCAAAAGAAGGGAGGAAAAAGGGTCTATGATAAAAAACACTATTGCCTGTACTGCTGCAAACCATTCTCGAAAATGGCGAGACATTTGCAGCAGGTTCATGAAGACAAAATGGACGTAGCTAAAGCACTCAGCTTTCCTACAGGTTCTAAGAAGAGAAAACAACTTCTAGATTTCATTCGCAATAAAGGTAATTTTGCTCACAATGCCAATGTAGTGAAATCAGGAGGTGGAGTGTTGGTACCATTCAAGCGACCTGCTAAGGAAATGAAGAGCGAAGACTTCATGCACTGTGGGTATTGCCAAGGTCTTTTTACCAGGAAAGTATTATGGCGCCACATGCGGTGTTGTGCTCTAAAACCAGAATCAGCCTGTGTAAAACCAGGAAAAAATCGAGTACAGTCCTTTTGTACTTATGTTGGCGGTGTACCTTCAAACATTAGCAAACAATTGTGGGAAATAATCAGCGCAATGAATCCTGGTCCAATTACAGATCTAATCAAGAATGACTCTGTAATTACGGAGTTGGGGCAGCATTTGCTGAACAAGGGTGGTACCTCACTCAGGAATCAACAATGTGTTCGGGAAAAAATGAGAGAATTGGGAAAGTTGCTACACAATGCCAGAAAATACACAACTTTAAAAAAAATGGAAGATCTCATAGATCCTAAACACTACATGGAGACTGTGAGAGCTGTCCAGTTCACATGTGGATTTGATAGCGAAAGGAACATATACAAGATCCCATCACTGGCTAACAAACTTGGAAACTCGCTCGTTAAAGTTAGCAAACTCCTGAAGGCACAGGGTTTGATCATGAGCAACTCAGAACTTGTGAGAAAAGCCAGTGCATTTTACGATGTCCATCAAGAAAAGTGGAATGAGTTAATCTCCTCTACTGCCCTAAGAAACATCAGAGAATCTAAGTGGAATGTACCAACTCTCATGCCCTTTACTGAAGATGTCCAAAAGCTCCATGCACATCTGAATCACATCCAGGATGAATGCTGCTCTTCGCTCTCTGAAAGTCTGTCTACAGAAGTTTGGATAAGGTTGACAAAGTCACTACTTGCCCAGATCATTCTGTTTAACCGACGTAGAGAAGGAGAAGTCGCTAGCATGCCTTTGGAGGCCTTCTTATCAAGAGATACATCTGACCAGCACCAAGATGTTGACTGGGCACTCACTGAAGTGGAAAGAAAACTCTGCCAGCACTTCTCACGGATTGTCACCAGAGGAAAACGAGGGCGGCCAGTTCCAATTCTTCTAACACCTAAAATGCTGTCTGCTCTAGAACTTCTCGTTAAACTGAGAGAAGCCTGTGGCGTTTTCAAAGATAACTTGTATTTGTTTGCAAGACCAAAAGCCATGACACATTTCCGAGGTTCAGACTGCCTTCGTGACTTTGCAAGAGCCTGTGGTGCCAAATGTCCGAGGTCGCTGACATCTACCAAACTCCGAAAACATGCTGCAACACTGTCAACTGTCTTAAACATGACAAATACAGAAATGGATCAACTGGCAACCTTTCTGGGTCATGACATTCGAATTCATCGTGAGTTCTACAGGCTTCCAGAAAAGACGCTACAACTTGCCAAGATCAGCAAAGTTCTGATGGCCTTAGAAAATGGAAGATTGGTAGAGTTTCATGGCAAGAACTTGGATGAAATTCAGATCGACCCGGATGGTATGTCTATCTGTCCTTTGTTCTGTGCATCATTTGCAGCTTTAAAAACTGTACTGAACATTTAATACAGGCTATAGAGACTGTAGCTGGTCAAACTGCTTTCAGTCTAACTGCAAAATAACAACAAAAATTGCCCAGCTAAAAGTTAGGAAAACTGTAATTTGCTGATCACTGTGGTGAGTCCGGTCAGAATCCCAAAGAAACCAGTCGATTGGTCCAACCTGCACTTGTTGTTCTGTCTTTCGCCGTAAAGGTGTGGTTCTACAAAATATAAATAATAATGCAGCATCAGTGTCTGATGAATAAATGACTGAAATAACACTCTTACTTAACTAAACTGCACTAATAAAGGTTACACAATCATTCTTTTCTAATTAAACACGACATTATTAGAGCAGAATAAGCTAGTCCAGGTTTGAAGTGTGTATGAGTTGTAGATTTTTAATTAGAACAGTTCTAGTATGAAAGAAATAGCAAAAATTGTGATTTTCAAACTTTATTGAAGTTTCACAAATCAGAAAAAGGTTTCACAAATCCCAAACATGGTTTTAAATATTCTGCTATTAGAGCAGAATAAGCTAGTCCAGGTTTGAAGTGTGTATGAGTTGTAGATTTTTAACTAGAAAATTCCACAGAAATTTTAAGGGGCCTGCCAAAGTGTGCCCGTCGGTTTGGACCCAGCGTTCCGATGCTAAAAATTAGCCTTAATGCTACAGGAAGCTTCAATGTAGTCAATAACCTGTGGAGAGTCAGAAGCATGTGGACTAAGCTGTACTAGTACCATTCAGTATGTTGCATACGGTAAAATTAGCCAAAATGCTAATAATAGCATGAATGGTATCAGTAGAATGTGGGGTATCACTACCATGTTGTCACCCATTGACTCAGTCCAATCAGTATTCTAAACATGGCTAATAAGTAAATAAATTGGCTATAAGCTTATTTTAGGTCAAATGCTAATGCGTGCAAGGAAGTGCACTAGTGGGTGGCAGTGAAATGCTAATGTTTGTGCTGATGTTAATGAACTGCCTTGCTGCGCAAGGCAGTTCACTATCCTGAGAAAACAAACATAAAAGAAGAATAAGATTTTTACAGCCTGTGGCGGTGCACTGACGTGAGGGGGGATATGTAGGCTTTTATTTTGAAACTTTCATTAAGCTTCATTTGAAATGGCAACACTAATCCCATGTGTAACAGTGGATTGCTTAAACCAGTTATCTAACACAAAAAAGAGCAAATACATGATGTAAAACTTATCAAGGCATTTATTTTGAAAATTTTCAATAAGCTTCATTTGAAATGGTCACACTGATTTCATGTGTAATAGTGATCGGGTTAAATCAGTTATATGATGCTCAAAGCACAAGTAGTTCAGAATACCAGCCAACGCCTCCTCTATAGTAACAGACAGTTCCGCCATGTTGTAGTTCTGACATGCTGCTCAGGCCTCTGTTTTAACTGAGTCTTGGCCATAGATAGAACTACAGTTGTGGCAGTTATGGCTGGTTATGAATCCAGAGAATGTTATGGCCTTTCTCTGGATTCTGTTGCTATAGCGATTGGCCCTCAGCCAACTGCTGTGTGTGTGAGACAGAAAGCTGGGGAAGGATTTC
>NW_006802524.1:0-5413 GCF_000485575.1 Poecilia formosa
TGCAGAAATAGTGAAAGTATTCCACCATAAGTTTTCCTTGCCTGAAGTGAGAGACTGAAATGATAACAAGCAGATTTAGGGAAACAGTAAGCACACAGACGATGGAGACCAGAAATTGCAGAAACACAGCTTTGAGCCATGGAACTGCTGGTTTTCTACAGGAGGTGTTGAGTTGTGGAAAGCAAAGTTCTTCATCATGAACCTCCATCATCAGAGACCATGAAAGATCAGAGCCGAGACAGCTCTGTGATTGTAGCTCCTCTTTATGTCACTTTATTTCTTTCTGGCAAACCGATCACAACAACAGCTCCTCCCTACCTACCTCATCCATAGCAACTTGGCAACGTCACGTGAACAAAGTAATGTTTGCTGTTTTTCAGTGACTCTTGTTGTTGTTCAGTTGTACCTATTTTACTGCATGGCTTCCCCCAGAAACTTGCAAAGTCTGGTGGGTATAGTTTTCAGACCCCTTTTAATTTTTCACCTTTTGTTTCATTGGAGCCATTTGCTAAAATCAAAACAGTTCATACTTGTTGTCATGATTGTACACTCAGCATCCCAACTTGACAGAACCCTCCCCCCCACAGAAATGTAGAAATTTTTGGAAATTTATTAAAAAAGAAAAACTGAAATCATTAGTATTCAGTGCCTCTGATGAGACGAAGACTGAACTTTTTGGCGTTAAATCTAAGCGGTATGCATGGAGAACACCAGGTATTGCTCATCACCTGCGCAATACAATCCCAACAGTGAAACATGGTGGTGGCAGCATCATGCTGTGGGGGTGTTTTTCAGATTCAGGGACAAGAAGACTGTTTGCAATTGATGGAAAGTTGAATGTGGCCATCTACAGAGATATCCTGGAAGAAAACCTACTCCAGAGTGCTCAGGACCTCAGATGGGGTCGAAGGTTCAACTTCCAACAACACAATGAGTCGAAGCACACAGCTAAAATAACAGAGGAGTGGCTTCGGAACAACTTGGAGACCATTTTTGACTGGCCTGGCCAAAGCGCTGACCTAAACCCAATTGAGCATCACTAGAGACCTGAAAACACAGTAGCTTCACCAACCAGATGAAACTGGAGAGGATCTGCAAGGAAGAATGGCAGAGGATCCCAAAATCCAGCTGTGAAAAACTTTTTGCATAATTCCCAAGAAGACTCAAAAGCTCAAAGGGAGCTTGTTCTCAATACTTTACGATCACTGTTGCTGGTGCATACAAGAAAAATAAGAAAACCTTTATTTGCACCCTGGGGGGACTACTAAAGAGGGGAAAGTGACATTTCAGTACAGCCTGTCCAAAGAACACAAAACAAACAACATAACACATTAGATGCAAAAATGAACACTTGGAAGGTGAAGGAAAAAATTATATCTCACACTTTTAACAAAATTTTACGAATTTCAAATGCCAAAATGAACAACGCAGCCAGCTGGTGCAACCCATCCAACCTAGATTGCTGTCCTGGGTTGTACCGGTTGAAAAATGCTTGTTGTTCAATGAAACATTTTTGTACTCCTCTCCAACGGCTGCCACCTTATCATGGTGGAGGGGTTTAAGTGTCCCGGTAATCCTAGGAGCTATGCTGACTGGGGCTTTATGTCCCTAGTAGGGTCATGAAGCCCCAGACATGACAGCAGACAGAGGAACCAGACAAAGCGCAGACCGAAGACCCATTATGACAAGCAAAACCATTGGAAACAGTGTTCCCTAACCCAGATGCGGGTCACTGGGGTCCCACTCTGGAGCCAGGCCTGGAGGTGGGGCACGGTGGCCAGGCTTTAACCCATGGAGCCCGGCCGGGCACAGCCCGAAGAGGAGACATGGGTGCTCACAACCTGTGACAGGGGCCAAAGGGGTCAGGCATAAGGTGTCCATATGTGCACTTGGCACCAGGACGCCTCTCCCGTGAGACAGAGCTTTAACTTTGAACTCCGGGAGAACTTTAAACACATCCCAGGGGAGGTGGAGGACGGTGAGTTTGAGTGGACCATGTTCCGCACCTCCATTGGCGAGGCAGCGTATCGGAGCTGTGGCAGCAAGGTTGTCGGTGCCTGTTGTGGCAGCAACTCTCAAACCCGTTGGTGGACACCTTCGGTGAGGGATGCTGTCAGGCTGAAGAAGGAGTTCAGTTTCTTGGCTTGTAGGAACCCAGAAGCAGCTGCTGGGTACCAGCAGTCCAAGCGCCATGTGGCTGGGGTGGTTGCTGGGGCAAAAACTCAGGCGTAAGAGGAGTTCAGAGAGGCCGTGGAGAAAGACTTCCACACGGCTTCAAGGTGATTCTGTCCACTATCCGGCGTCTCAAGATAGTGGACCAGTGGATAGACCCAAGTCGAGGTCAGCACCTATTTCTCTAGGTGTGAGAGGTTGAGCAGCCAAAGTATTTCCTCTGGCTACATCCCCCAATGTGCTGTGCGGTTCAAGAGTTCAGTGGATAGTCTATATATTGAACACTGAACATGCCATCAGATGTGTTATTGATATTGATCTCATGTCTATTGCAAGATATATTGTTTTTGATTTATTTCATATCCCTAATGGTTTGTGAACCAGAGTTAAAATCTCCTTAACACTAAAACATCTCAGCTTTCTCAGCTGGCAGAGATGATGTGCTTTTTTATAGGTGCAGTCTGTGTGTGTCTTAAAATCCAAGTGTCTGTCCACTTCAGCTCCCAGGTACTTAAGACTCCACTGGCTCCCCCTGCTGGCCCTGCATGACAGTCAGCTGGAACAGTGATGACCTGTAATCTTTGGTTCTGTCTCTGCCCCAGTATTAGTTAATATTTCTTGAGAAGACTCTCTCAGAAGGAGACGAACTGCTCCAATCACAACAAAGTTTTGCAGAATGAGATGAACAGTGAAAGGAAAGAGTGGAGCTGGCTCTCACTCACTCGACTCTTGTGATTCAAGTAAAAAAAAAAAAAAAGCTTTTTCGCATGACCTGTCACTAGGTGGGATTGCAAAGGCCACATTATTAAACCAGCCAACCATGTGTGACTGTAAAGAATTAAGAATGCAAAGCCCGGGAAACACTGCCTTTAAGCTTGCCAAATTACAAAACATTAAAATAAATGTAATGTTTTGAGAGTGTCTCATTGGTGTTCTCGACTTACAGATAAAAAGCCTCTAATTTACAGTAAAATATAGTATAAATACGGTTAATATGATCTTTTTTAGCTTGAATCTCCTTTTTGTTTTCCAGTTAACCTTGAATTTTACTTTTCAATTTCCAATTGCTTTTTTGTTGTTGTTGTTTTTTACCATAAACTTTTTTTATAGTGTATGATGATAAGGTCAAACTTCACCTTTCAGTCCCTGATAAATAAATTGGTAGTTTTTCAATTAGCGGTACTGTTTTCTGAGATGCTGGATGACAGACTGCTGAGTTATAAAGTCAACAGGGATTATTTTAGTTAGCCTATGATTTTATGTCATTAACGTTAACATTCATCCTCCTCTCTCAATTTTTCCTATTTTGGTCAGAAGATAATCACTTCTGGTGTTGTAATCCCCATAATTAATCCCAGTCAGAAAACCTCACACCATAATATAAGTAAGTTTTAAATATAAATTTGCACAAAAATATGATTTGTATAAATCAGGAAAAAAAAATTCTGAATATTTTTCAGCTTTTAACAAGTTGAAAATAAACTGTAAAATTAAAGACTAACCAAAAAACAAACTACTTATAGTTAAAGTATTTTTGACGGCAAAAATAGAAAAATTAGCTTGTCATCTTCATAAAGAGACCAAGCTGTTGCATTTAGTCCAAATTGTTCAAGAACAGCAGCTGTTTGGGTATGCCTTTCCAGGCGTTTTTGGTAATTTAGGGGGTGAGGGTTAAGAGGTTAACCATTTTGATGTGCTCAGTGTGTTTTTATAAAGAAAATAAAAGCAACAAGCACAGTTAAAGGAAGAGGTTTGTTTTAATTTCACAATCATTAAACCCAAACAGAGGGAACATTTTTTTTCAACAGGAGACTTCCATTACACATAGCTAAAAATAATACATAATCTATAGAGCAGGAATGCTATGGTGGTGATTAGCTGGTAGTTTACGTTCCTCATGGCTCCAATATCTCAGTTTGGTCCAAGCTGGGCATTTAAAACCTGGGTCATGTTACAGTTTATTATTAGTGGCATCACATGAAATGAGGGTTCAGGTCCATGTCAGCTAATATCTGACTAACAATATCAAGAATGTATAATTTCTGCCATATTAAAATAAAGGAAAAAACCTTTCCTTTAGTCTACATTATGTTAGCCTTACTGGAGCCAGGCTGGAATATCTTCAGTGTCACAATGTGTTTAATCGCTTTTCTAAACCAGGGATAAAATATGGTGTAAATTAAAGGGTTAAGACAAGAGCTAATGCAGAAAAGACACAGCGCAGCAGCAGACGTGTTAAATGAGACATCACCTCCTAGAGCAGCACAGTAAAATGGACAGAAACATATCAGAAACACAATGACTAAAATACCAAGAGTCCTGGCTGCTTTCAGCTCAGATTTTCCTACTGTTGCTGAACGCTGCAGGGACACAGCTGTAACAGTGGAGCGGATGGCTCGAGCCTGAAAAACGGCCACTGCAAACACAACTGCTGTAGAGAACTATGATGGCCGTAACTGGAGTGATAAAAAATAAAATGAGATCTAAAACAGTGGAATTGAAATCAATGAAAAGCAAACACTCTCCATGACAAGAAGCCTTTTTTCTACTGAAGCCATTCTTCACAAACAAAGTGCTGTAGCAAGCTGAATAAATCCAGCACAGACTGATACACAGTCGTATTCTTGCCACAGTGATTCTCCTGTGATAATGCAGAGGGTAACATATAGCTACATAGCGGTCAGCAGATATCAGTACGATATTTACAACTGAGGCACAGATAATCAGACTGACAATGTACGTGTAAAGCAGACACATGATTTCACCAAGGAACCAGCAAGACGTTAATCTGGAACCTGCACCTGGAAAGAACACAAGGCCCACCAAGAAGTCTGATATGGCCAGAGACAGAAGCAGAAAGTTGGTGGTTTTGTGAAGCTGCCTGGGGAGGAAATTAGAATAATAAAAAACTGGAACGAAAATTAGCACAGAAACATCACAGATTAAGCTTTTAGATGCAATCTAGAATTTGAATTGAAATCACTGCAAACACGGTGAGCCTGCTGATAACATTATCAACATTGCAGAAATAGTGAAAGCGTTTCACCATAAGATTTCCTTGCCTGAAGTGGGAGACTGAAATGATAACAAGCAGATTTAGGGTAACAGTAAGCACACAGATGAAAGAGACCAGAAATTGCAGAAACACAGCAGTGAGCCATGGAACTGCTGGTTTTCTACAGGAGGTGTTGAGTTGTGGAAAGCAAAGTTCTTCATCATGAACCTCCATCATCAGAGACCA